>NC_039358.1:87683356-87700308 GCF_003573695.1 Papaver somniferum
TTTTTCTTTTATGGGCTTGTCTTAGTTATTATTATTGTTTTTATTTTCTTTTATGAGTTATGCTAATTTATGCTAGGTTTAGTTCAAAAAATTTTCCAAAGCCCAACTTTAAACCAAAAACCAAAATCCCTTGTTAGTCCAACACCCATTCAAAACCAAATCTTCATAACCCTTGTGGGCCAAATTGTTTCCGATTGCTCTGTCTGACCAACATGTTAGTTAAGGTACCTACTAGGACATGATTGTGACCTACAGAGACCAAACAAACAGACTTGTTAGAATTAACCCAGACGAACCTATCGAAATTCTAAGTTCTGAGGGAGACAGTCCAGATCAACCAGAAACAATGGGAGAACCCCGTACCCTCAAGGATTATATGTACCCAACTAGAGCCAGTCAACCTTCTTGTATTGTGCTACCCGAGGCTAATGGCCATTATGAGCTGAAATCAAGCACAATACAGATGCTTCCTATTTTTAGAGGTTTTGAGAATGAAAACCCGTACCACCACGTGAGAGAATTCGAGGAAATTTGTGGAACTCTGCGTTTCACTCAAATGTCCGACGAAACCCTAAAGTTAAGGCTTTTTCCTTTCTCCCTGAAAGATAAGGCAAAGGCCTGGCTCTATGCTTTACAGCCTCAATCCATCATGACATGGGATGACCTCATAAAGGAGTTTTTCAAAAAGTTTTTCCCGAACCACAAGACTGCGACAATTCGTCAAAGTCTGAATAGCTTTGTGCAATTAGAAGGTGAGACCTTAGCTAGATACTTGGAGAGATTCAATGAATTATTGCTCCAATGTCCCCATCATGGTTTTGAAAAATGGAGACTTGTGAAAATTTGTATGAAGGTCTAGATGTGTCCACCCGAACAACGGTTGAGTCGATGTGTAATGGTCTATTCGTAGACAAAACTGCTGATGCGTCTTGGGACTTCTTGATTGAAGTAGGTGAAAAGACGCAACAGTGGGAATCCATCCGTGAAACCAGAAAGACTACATCCGAAGCAAAGGCTTTTAGGATTGAAGCGGATTTCGAGGGAAGAGCAAACATGGCATCAATAGTTAGGAGATTAGAAGAGTTAGAACTACATAAAAATTCAAAACCTTCCACCACTACTCTCCGAGAACATGTCGCTTCGGCTGTATGTGCCGCTTGTAACGATCCCAACCATCAATTCCAAAATTGTCCCGATTTGCTTGCAGTCCAGGAATCTAGGCTTGAACAGGCACATGCCATGTTTCAAAAACAAGAACATAACCCTTATTCACAGACCTACAATCCAGGATGGAGAAACCACCCTAACTTTTCATGGTCAAAAGGACCCACTCAGGGAGGACCATCTCAACCCAATCAGAGCTATCAAAACAATCAGGGATATCAGAACAATCAAGGTTATCAACACCCGAGAAACCCTCAACAACAATCAAACTCTCAACAACAATCATATCCTCAACACAATACCGACAAGAGATTATCCACCCTAGAGGAAATGTTCCAGAGTTTGATGCAAAGTCAGAAAAATCTAGATCAAAAGATGGATCAAATGTGTGAGAGAGAAAAGGGTAAACTTCCGAGCCAACCCCAACAAAATCCAAAGAGGATATTTCAAACAGGCACAACATCCTGCACTGAAACCTCACCCGATCAAGTCCATGCCATTACCACCCTCCGAAGTGGTAAAGTCATCGAGAACAACGTGGGCGAACCTAATGAATCTGATACAAATTCCACGCTGTCTCTACAACCCCAGAAAACCAAAGAACCTGAGCAAGTTGGAAAATCTGACAATTCTACTGCTGTGAATGTCCCTTTGCCAACTCATTCTCCTGTTGCCCCATTTCCTCAAAGATTGATCTATCAACAGAAAAGTACCCATTATAATGAGATGTTAGATCTGTTCAAGAGAGTCAACATCAACATTCCTTTTCTTGAAGCAATCAAGCAAATCCCTGCTTATGCCAAATTCCTCAAAGACTTGTGTACTCAAAAGCGCAAGCTCAATGTGCACAAACGTGCTTTCTTAGCTGAACAGGTGAGTTCCATCATTCTGAACAAAACTCCACCCAAGTTTAGGGATCCAGGATGTCCAACAATTTCTTGCACTATAGGAGAACACACGGTCAATAAAGCGTTATTAGACCTAGGTGCAAGTGTTAACCTACTGCCATATTCTGTTTATGAGCAGTTAGGTCTTGGGGAGTTGAAACCAACATCTATCACTCTACAACTGGCAGACCGATCTGTCAAGAATCCTTGTGGAGTGGTCGAAGACGTTTTGATCAAGGTTGACAAATTCTATTTTCCCGTAGACTTCATTGTCTTAGACACTCAACCTGTACAAAACCCAGACTGTCACATTCCTGTCATCTTAGGACGTCCTTTCTTGGCTACGTCCAACGCAATCATTAATTGTCGTAATGGAGTGTTGAAACTGTCTTTTGGCAACATGACGGTAGAATTGAATGTGTTCGATATTAGTCAACAACCTGTGAATCTTGATGATGATGATGTGCATGAAGTTAATATGATTGAAGGATTAATACAAGATTCGTTGACTAACATTCTATCCGTCGACCCCTTTCAAGCATGTATGGAGAACTTTAACTCAGATTCCTATGATGATGCATATTGTAGTGACGTCCTATCTCTGCTCGAATCTGTACCTCAAATGGACATCACTGAAAGGAAATATGAAGTGGAACCACCCTTACTCTCTGATTCCAAGCTCATTCCATCCATTGTTGAGTCACCCAAGCTTGAATTGAAAACATTGCCTAGTACGTTGAAGTACGCATTCCTAGGTTCTTCTGATACTTTACCCGTCATTATTTCATCATGTTTAGACACGGAACAGGAAAGTAAGCTTTTAGAAGTACTTAAGGAACACAAAGAGGCCTTAGGATGGACCATCTCAGATCTCAAAGGAATTAGTCCCACCATTTGCATGCACCACATTAACCTTGAAGAGAATGCCAAACCATCTAGGGAAATGCAAAGGAGACTTAATCCTAACATGAGAGATGTAGTCAAAGGAGAAATCCTGAAACTACTTGATGCGGGTATCATATACCCAATTCCCGATAGCAAATGGGTTAGTCCCATTCAAGTTGTGCCTAAGAAGTCAGGCATTACTGTAGTTCAGAACGACAAGAATGAATTAGTCCCTTCACGTACAACCACAGGATGGCGAGTATGTATCGACTACAGAAAATTGAACACAGTAACAAGGAAAGATCACTTCCCGCTCCCTTTCATTGACCAAATGCTAGAACGTGTGTCTGGACACAGTCACTACTGTTTTCTAGATGGCTTTTCCGGTTATAACCAAATTCACATTGCTCCAGAAGATCAGGAAAAAACTACATTCACGTGTCCATTTGGGACGTTTGCTTATAGACGTATGCCCTTCGGGTTGTGTAATGCACCTGCTACTTTTCAGCGTTGCATGATGAGCATTTTTTCTGACATGATAGATAGTTTTCTCGAGATCTTTATGGATGATTTATCTGGTTTTGGTTCCTCGTTTGACGAATGTTTGAAGCATCTTGCCCTCGTGATATCCAGATGTAAAGAAAAGAACCTTGTTCTAAATTGGGAAAAATGCCATTTTATGGTGAATTCAGGAATAGTTCTAGGACACATCATCTCAGAAAAAGGAATTGAAGTGGATAAAGCTAAAGTTGACCTCATTCAACATCTACCACAACCTCGCTCTGTGAAGGAGATCAGATCATTTCTAGGTCATGCTGGTTTTTACCGGCGATTCATCAAAGATTTCAGCAAAATCTCCAGACCTCTGTGCAGTCTTCTCTCCAAAGATGTTGCCTTCAATTTCGATGCTGCTTGTGTGAAGGCATGGGAGGAATTAAAAACCCTTCTCACCACCGCTCTTATAGTCCGACCACCCGATTGGAAGCTTTCGTTCGAACTTATGTGTGATGCCTCTGATTATGCTGTTGGTGCTGTTTTAGGACAGCGAGTTGATAGACTACCATATGTGATATACTATGCTAGCAAAACCCTTAATGATGCCCAACTCAATTATTCAACTACCGAGAAGGAATTGCTTGCCGTCGTTTTCGCATTAGACAAGTTTATATCTTATCTCATAGGATCTAAGATCATCATATACACTGACCATGCGGCTTTGAAGTATCTTCTTTCCAAGAAGGATGCTAAAGCTCGCCTTATTCGATGGATACTATTATTACAGGAATTCGATCTCGAAATCCGTGATAAGAAAGGTTGTGAGAATGTGGTTGCTGATCATTTGTCTAGATTAACTTTAGAGTCTATTGATGAATTTGAGCTGATTAGAGAATCATTCCCAGATGAACAGCTGATGTCTATCTCAGACCTTCCTTGGTTTGCTGATATTGTTAACTACCTCGCTACAGGTAGAATGCCCTCACGTTGGTCGAGACAAGACCGCTATAAGTTCTTGGCTGAAGTTAAACATTTCCTTTGGGATGACCCATATTTGTTTAAGTACTGCCCAGACCAAATCATTAGGAAATGTGTCCCCAACACTGAACAGAAAGATGTGATATCTTTCTGTCATGACCAAGCATGTGGAGGCCATTTCAGTGCCAAGAAAACCGCTGCAAAGATCTTGCAGTGTGGATTCTATTGGCCATCATTGTTCAAGGATTGTCATGATTATTGTGTTGCTTGTGAACGCTGTCAAAAGCTAGGAAGCATTTCGAGGAGAAACATGATGCCATTGAACCCCATTTTGATTGTGGAGATTTTTGATGTTTGGGGGATAGACTTCATGGGTCCATTTCCCATGTCTGACAGCAAGTTGTACATCTTAGTCGCCGTTGACTACGTCTCCAAGTGGGTAGAAGCCATCGCAACCAGAACAAATGACCACAAGGTGGTACTTTCCTTTTTAAAGGAAAACATATTTTCACGTTTTGGTACCCCGAGAGCTATCATCAGTGACGGTGGTTCACATTTCTGCAATAGGCACTTCGAGTTTTTAGTACGCAAGTATGGAATAACTCACAAGGTTGCTACTCCGTACCACCCTCAGACCAGTGGACAAGTGGAAGTGTCTAATAGGGAAATCAAGCACATTCTAGAAAAGACGGTTAACCCGTCTAGGAAAGATTGGTCAATAAGATTGAATGATGCTTTGTGGGCCTATAGAACAGCGTATAAGACACCAATTGGCATGTCCCCCTATCGTCTAGTGTATGGAAAGCCGTGCCATCTTCCTGTGGAGTTAGAACATCGAGCTTATTGGGCAATAAAGCAACTGAACTTTTCTCTGGACGAAGCTGGAATTCAACGGAAACTTCAACTCAACGAGTTGGAAGAATTGAGAAATGAGGCTTATGACAGTGCCAGGTTATATAAGCAGAAGATGAAGATATTTCATGACAAGCGTATTCTACGCAAATCCTTCACTCCTGGTCAGAAAGTCTTGCTGTATGACTCCCGGTTACATCTTTTTCCAGGAAAACTGCGTTCCAGATGGAAGGGACCGTACCTAGTACGCACAGTTTTCCCTCATGGAGCTGTAGAGCTTGAAGATGTCTCCAACAAGAACATTTTCAAAGTCAACGGGCAGAGATTAAAACCATTCCTTGAACCATTCCAACCCGACACTGAAACAACCAACCTGGAGGACCCAGTGTATGTGGACTAAGCTGGTCCACCCTTGTACATAAGTAGTTGCGTTTTCTTCCCTATTGAAAACCAAAAAGCCTTTTTCCCTAAAAAACCAAAAAGTTTTCACTCCCGACAAAACCAAATTTTTCCCAAAAAGTCCAATCCCATTAAAAACCAAATTTTCTTGTAGATAATGTGTTAGTTAAATTTCCTTTTGTATATATTTTGTGCTCATCCATTGTGACTCCGAATATGTTGGAGTTTTTCCTTGGATAACGGAGTTTTAATTCTGCTTTCGCCGAAATCGGGTATTCTCTCTCCTTTTACTCTACTCAGCATGTCCCTTTCCATATGTTGCATTTTAATTCTTTCCATATTTTTAAACATTGAGGACAATGTTTAGTTTAGGTTTGGGGGTATAGAGTAGATACCATGATAATATGCCATAATTGAAAACAAGAACTCCCTCTTTTTGAAAAAATTTGAAAAATTCCAAAAAAAAAATTAGAAAAATGATAAAAACATAAAAATGGAGCTCATTTACCTTGAAATGTTGACTCTTGTGCAAATATGTAATTATTAGGAGTCTTAGTCTAGATATTTAGGCACCCTGATTCTAGCACAATTCACATAGTGATAAGAAATTTGCACGCGCACGATCTACCAATACATGTATAGCCTCGATCTTCAAGGTGTTTGATAGGAAGTCACGATTGCCAATCACTTTAGAATATTGAACGAAACTTGACTAGCTTGTTCTTTGGTTGGTTGGGATAGAAGGTGGAGGTTACATTAAGAAAGACAACCATCGAATTTAACTGGGTGCATCAAAAAGGGCTACCTCTTGCAAAGTGTCATGTAATCTTTTGTTTCCTTTTGTATGTGTATCAAAAGTGTTTCCTTTTCAAAAAAAAAAAAAATAAAAAAAAAATCAAGTATTTATCAATTCCATCATCTCTTGTTCCAAAAATAAAAGAGAGTAGTCAATGTAAATAAGAGTCATGTAAAGAGTCATCTTTTGTGTTTTATTGTAATAAGCAAGGAAGGGTGTATGCCATTGATGTACAACGCGAGTAATTGTGAAGCACCTCCAACTCATTCACAATTCTCGTAAAGTCCGGACAGCTAGCTAGATTTCGACCTTGGTTCTTAGCCTGAGAAACTATCTCTTGGTGATTAGTAGTCATAACATCCAATCTTTCTTTACACATGTGTAGATACACTTTACACTCTTATCACATGTCCTTATTTGTTATCAGTGCTAGGATTGTGCCTTCGATAGCTAGATTGACATCTCCATTTTGCTGTGAGCTTAACTGACTTGCACATGTCACATTTGATGGAATCTGAGCTTATATTTTGACCTAGAACTTTGTAGGTACGTTCTAAGCAAACCTTCACGAGACTTCAACTCGTCCACTAGGGACACTTAGTGGTTTAAAAGGCTTAGTGCATACGCTAAATGCATTCGAGAGACCAGCGACAGTGGTATAGGTAGGATTTCCTTAGTTTTGTTTTACTTGAGGACAAGTAAAATTCAGGTTTGGGGGTATTTGATGGGTGCCAAATATTGTATAATTTTATCCCTTTTTGTTGGCATTTAACTCATCTTTTGCGCAGTAATTCTACATTTTATCCCATATTCTGTATTTTCATTGTTTTCAAGAATAAATATTCTTCTTACTTAATTTTGCATTTTTAGGTAATAAATAAAGTTTGGATGAATTGCGGAGCGGAATAGAGCAGAAAAGTAGTGAAAAGACGGGAAGAATTACGCAAGGAAGCCGCAAAGAATGGAGCGCACGTCCAAAAAGCTAGGAATGGGCTCAAGAAGGAAGAATTGTTCTTAAAGAAGATATGGGCTTGGCATACCCAATGCCCAAAACCCTCACCCAAGTCCATTTCCTATATCCATACCCGTTTCTCATGTAGCCGTCAGATTGGATCCATATCATCATCCAACGGTCGCTCCATCATCGCACATCAAACTCCGAAGCTCCCGCTTTACATCGCAACACCCATCTCCATCTTGGGTCGTCCGTTTTGCTACATCCCTTCATCCGACGGTCGCTCCACGCTTACCTCCGTATCGCCGTTGGATCCACCTACCATCTTCCCATCCATCGCTTCTTGTCGCAGATCATCAAACCTCGCTGAACCCGCTCAACACCCTAATACCCCATTCTATACCCATTAGACAAACACACCCTTCTCCCAAAACCATCGAATCCATCTTCTTCCCCTCTTCTGCAACAGTGACGCTCCCCACAAATCACTCCACCATCTTCTCCCACAAATCACTCCACCATCTTCTCCCCCCCAAATCATTCAACCATCACCATTCGAGCCATCATTCCCCTACTCCTCTAGCTTTCTATAACATCAATTCCTCGATCTTTTCCTCTCACAGGAACCCTAGGTTAGGGGTTGATGAAATAGATGAGCTAGAAAAGCAATTAGGGCATGGGAAGAACAAGAGAAGCATCAGGAGAAGGATTGGAGGCATGGGTCGACATCTACCAGTGTCAACAGTGATTAGGTAAATTTTAATAATTTTTATAAGAACCCTAATTTTTCTGATTTGGGAACTTTTTGGGGAAATCAATTGTACGTCTAATTGAAGCATGGGTTAGTCTATTAGGGTTGTTATCATAGTTAGGTAGGATTTTATTTGATTTATTTTGTATTTTCACCAAACCCTAATTGGACTGATGTGGTCCTGATTTTTGGGGATTTTGTTTTTTTGTATAAATAGGTGTTAAGGGTTGTGAATTGAGGGGGATGATCTCTGGACTAGCCAGTAGAGAATTAAACCAAAATATTATGCAATTCCAATTTCAGTCTTCTTATGCAGTTAACAGTTGATTGTTGTGTGTATGTTATGTTTGAATTATTTTGCATGATGAATGTTGATGCTGTTAACATGTTTTTCATGAGCTAAGTTACTGCAGCTAAGGCTCAGATGAAGTCTTAGTGCATTGTTGGATGATGAATTGCTAGGTTAGATCCTTAATGCTTGTTTTTCTTGTGCAATGGGAGAGATTAGTGCTCATCTGTGTGCTTGTGATTGATTGTACTGTCAAAAGACAGTCAATGCTAGGAGCACATTAGTTGAGCAAGCTGATTTTCTTTCCATTCCAATTGTATGCTTAGGGTCTGAATTTCAACCTAGAACTACATTGTTTGGCTAGGACACCAAGGTGGATTCTAAGCCATTAGCTTAGCCACAATATCCTTCTCAGTCACTTACATTTTCAGTCTTGCTTTGCTTCAAATTCAGTTTATATTTCTTAGCTGTGTTGCTCGCCTATTGTCTTGCAATTTGTAGTCTCTGTGCACTGAAAACAGTACACAAAATCTCCCTCTGCCCTTGGCTTCCAAGCCTTGGTTCTTAGCTGTTTTCTTTGCTGCTTTGCTTTACCTTGCTGCTTTGGTTCTTTACTTCTGCCACTTTGTATGCCATATTACTTTGTCTTGCTCACTGTCTCCATTGTTAGCTTAGGTTTCTCTTATAGTGCTCCCACTCCCTGTGGACTTTCCCATGCTTTCCTTCTATTCTATAAACTTGGCCTTGTATACTTGCAAGAGTTTTTGTGTGTTTTCCATTCCACACCACCAATAAAGATTAATATTGCAAAATCATCTTCCAAATAAACTTTAGAATTTAAATAAATAAATCTAAAACCATTGCAAGATGAAAATCGTTGGCAATAGCTATGTGTACTCACAATAATTGTTATTCCAAACCCTAGTTATCCTTCTTAAAACACAAGAATAAATTCCTATAAGAAGTTTCCTAGACAAAACAAGAATCAACAAGCAAAATAAAATCTTAAGCCAGCAAAACCGATCATGAACTGAAATCAAAAAGCTTTTCCGGAACCCTCACGAGTCTTGAGACCTTTGAGCTTGTGATTGGCATCATCCACTACTTCTTCAGAGAATATATCATCATTGAGAAAATATTTAACATGTGTTTTCATGAGAACAAGGTCAGAGTTAACCTTTTTCAACTCAGTTCGTAGCACATCGAGACCCTTCATAGTATCAACAAGCTGCAGTTTTGCTTCCTCAAAGTATTTAAGAAAATCATGAACCACTTCAGCCGAACCATCTCCTGATTCTCAACATCTTGATGAGAATAGGCATAGTAGCATGAGGCATCATGATTTTGACCATCAACATATACTAGGGTTCTTTTCTTCCCCCCTTTGGACTCGAAACCAATACCTTTATCAAGAAAACCTATTGCAAAATCACAGGAGCGAGAAGGTGAAGACATTCTTGACAAGAAGAAAATAACCTAGAGTACGCGTACGTAACTCGATAGGTTAGGTATTTAAATGGTTTCTTAGGGACGGTAAACTTTGGGGTTTCTAAAAAAAATCGTGACAAGTAAACCAAGGGTACCCGTATGATTGCAACCCGAACCCAAAAGAGAAAACAAAAACTAAAACCGTAAAGTATCCTTTTACAAGGCAAAACGAATACAAAAAAAAAAAAATTCTACGTGAAGATTTTCTTTCACAATTTTTGGCTCAATAAATTTTATATTTCCACAGAGAGGAAAATTTAGTGCACAAGAGTAGCAGGAAATTTAGTTGCAACAAAAACTTTTTCAAAAACAAAAATAAGACAATCGAAGAGATTCTCGAGAGACAACCAATACTTAGGCAAAGCTATTGTGGACAATGGTTTAGCTATGGACGATAAGAAAATATCTCAACTAATCAGAAAGCATTTTGCCAAAAGTATACCTGATTATTAGAAAATCTTACTCAACATGATTTTTATGAGTAAGCATTCAACCCTTGTGATTAATTAGCACAAGTATGAGCCTTAAGCTCATTAAATGAATGGTGTTCACGATTGAGTCTTTTGTTTCTTCCAATTATAGGAGAGAATCCTTTTTGATGTGAAAAATTATCGTAAAACTTGATGTCATAAAAATATGAGACTAAGTTAGAGTCCTTATCAGAAGAAGTTTGTATGGAGGATTTTGACATCATGTTGATAAGATCCTTGTATCCTTCAATTACCAGCTTAAGGTTGTCCTTCATATCTCCACTGTTGCTTCCATCTACAGGAGCCTTTTTCACATCTTGAACATCATTCTTCACATTAGGTTGGGAGGAACCTTTCTGAAATATCCTTGAACGATTTGTACTGATGCTACAATTTATTCGAACGTTCGATGAGCAAATTTAACTGACTTTCTTGGAAGAATTCACAGGTTTAGTCATCTGAATGTCAGTTACACCTTTGAGTATTAAATCTAAGGTGTGCTGAAGTCGACAAAAGTAATTGGCATTTGGCTTCAGTTTGCTTTTCTGTTGAACATGTCCTTTTGAATCACAAAAAGACATACTTTCTGATCACCGGAGTGATTAGAGTGTGTATCATTAGAAAAATCGTTAGAGGATTTCTTCCATCCGTAAGACGTGGTAAATGCATGATTATTGGAAGAACCAAACACCCTTTTTTTTCAACATGAAAGGTTTGCAGTTTAGCTTGTGAAGTTGTATTCACAGCAGATTCAGAAGTATTTGGTATGACAGACTCCCCAGAACGACTTTTATCTTAAATAGAGAGATTACTCAATAGTCGTTCAAAAATTCAAAGGCATCTTCTTTGAGTTTAGCCTCGAGTAAGGTTCGTGATGAACAACTTACAACATTTTCCTCTCGAAGAGCCTTCAGTTGGGAATCACGATCTTTTATCATACCAACCATTGTATTAACCTTGTGTTTCAGCCTATTGATTTCAACTGCCTGGATTCCAACAAGATTTAGAATCGATGTACTCTCTCGGGTTGCTTCCCCTTTTACTTGAGAATCAGATTCGTCAGTAAGAATATCAGGGTAACACATATCAATACTTGCCTGTTTCGTAGGAATAAAATGTTCATCTATATGTGAGATCGACAAGTCTTTCTCTTTAATAGATTTTAGCGAAACTGAACATTTGTCTCTAGTGATGCGTTTACCAAAGATAACACCACTGTCCATAAAGTCACATCGCTACAAACACAGACTTATAAGGTCATAAATGTGTTTGCCTGCTCTGCTACCAATTGAAAAAGCGGGGGTCTAACAACCTCGCCCAATATTTCGTTTAGGCAATCGTGAACACCATTCATTTACGCCGCGTACGCATACCTCCAAACTCAGTTGAATTTCCGGACATGAACTTTAAGCAGGTACGCATACGCGTATGCATACTAAGTTTCCGGACTTTCATTAACCAACCAGTATGCATACGGGTATGCATACTATGGTTCCTAGGAAGACTTGGAATAACATGCAACAATTTAGCATACAAGTACGCATACTATTCTATATCCAATCATGGTTAATTGTTCTAAACTCCCATTTCAATCATTGAAACATTCTTAGAAGACGACAATAGCTGTCGCACACAAACTATTAGCTTCAAAGCAATTTTCAAGTGATCGAATGATCAATACGAAACATTCCGGGTCTACATCAAATAACTGTCTCACACAAATCATGTAAGATGTTACCAGGAGATTTTCACATGATCATCTTTTGACTTTCGTCAAGAATATAAGATGAACTTGGTTAAAGCGAAAGCTTACTAACACATATTTCAAGAAATATGTAAGCGAGTTAAACTCAGCTTGAAATATCAAATGTGTATAATCGAAGTCTATATAGCTATACAACTTTTGTGTCAAATAGGAGATAGAGTAGATAGACTTTTGAGTGATAGATGAGTTCAAGTCTTCATATACCTTTTGTTGATGAAGTTCCACAAGCTCCCCTTAGTAGTTCTTCGTCTTCAATCGATGATGCTGTGAAGTCTAATGCTTAACTATGCTTACTATCCTAATCCGAGACTTAGCTATAAGTAGACTAGAAATCAGGACTTATAATTTTGACAACTAAACTTGACAAACAAGCTTGAGATAGCAACCCTTGCGAGTTCGACCGAGCAGTGCTCTAACACTAACCCAGGATCTTAATAATCTACTAAATCAATCGAAATAAAATCCCTAAAAAATTTCGGTTAAGCCAAACACAAATTGGAGTCTGTCAAACTGCCAATTACAATGATGTGAACTATTATATATAAAAATTACAACGCATGATAGAGTTTGTCAAAAAAAAAAATGTCGAAATGTTTTGTTCCATGGTCTTGAGCTTAAATCAAAAAGAGCAAAATGTAATCAAATTTTCACTTAGCAGTTGGGAATGAGGCCTATGAGATTCATTGTTAAGTACTAGTTTGCTAGGGCGCGCCATTTTTCCAAGACAAACCAAAACTCCAAAAGTTTGAACCTCTAACTCGACAACTGAAAATTACGAAAATAAGTTGATGGTAGGAACTAGTCTAGGGAAGGAAATACTAATACTAATCAAATATGGGGCAGTTCAAATTCATTTTGTCCTAAATGCAATTTCAATGTACCAAATAACTCGGCAACAAACCCAAACCTACAAACTTTTGACTCTCTCACCTTTTCTTCAACAAAAAATCCGTTTCACCGGCCATTTTCCTGTTCAGATCGGGTCCTTTTTGGGCCGGATCTGAGCGGGATTTTCGTCCCCTTTACTTGTTTTTGGATAGCTCTTTGATTTAGCTAGATTTATTTATGTTTATCCCTTACCGTTTGGTAAGTTTTGTACACCCTTATGGTGTTTTTATCTCCTTTACTAGAGAGGTTTATCTCGGCTTTAATGGTCGTTCTTTGTTATTATTGGGTTTAAGATCACTTGAGATGCACTCCAATGACGAGATTTTCATCATTTTTGTCTCCGGTGACGGAATCTTTATCATTGGATTATTCGGTGACGAACCTTCATCGGAATCTTCATTAATGATATTCTTGACGACGAGATTTTCATCATAAGTTTTAAGAGATTTGAGCAAATCACTCCAACTTTAGGAGCGTTTCTTTATGAAGAAGAAAAACAAACAAAACGGTTGGAATTTAATTCCGAAACAACCCATATTCCACCGATTTGATCGGTTCTTATTCATGCTTATATTCGTCATGTTCCGTGTATCAGTCTCTTTATCTTGTCGGATTTTTCTGTGTTGTACTCGTATGCCATGTTCTTGTTCCTTTGTGTTCTCTAATTTTCCATTTTAAGCCCAATATAACCTTGAATTTCTAAATGTTCGTCTGTTTCAAAATAAATAAACAATAACAATAATGTCCCAAATAACACGTTTCCCATTACATGCCTCAACTTAGCAACAATTAGGAAGTACTCGGAGAAGATATCCGTGGATCAAGGCTTGGGTTTAACTAAAAAAATCAACTATCTCTTTCAATTATTTAATCTAGTGTGGCCTCTCAGAACTATCCCAGAGTTTTATGGTGCCTATTTCACAACAATCGTAGAGGTGATCGTGCCCAGAGGCCCCAGACCCAGAGCATCTGCTGGAATTTGAGTTGTTTTTAACAATTCCATGTGAAGAATGAACTTCACTCTTGTTTTATGGAAGATACAATCCCATAACACACAACCACATATATGCACAAGAAGACACCATTATAGACACCAAATCAAGTTATTATTACATGGACAGTTTTCATAACAACCAAACAACACAAACAGTAAAATATCAAGCAACAATATCATGACTGATATGTCGAAGAAGTACCGGAATCACAATATCCGGTGAACTCAATTGCGGAAGATGACCATCCGATGGCATAACTTCAACAATCGTATCACTAGTGATATTCCTGTGTAGATATTCAGGTACAACAACAGGAACAGCCAAGTCTTTACTACTCTGTAGTATGTGACAAGGAACACTAACAAGACCTAATACATCTCTGAAATCACTGAAATATAGTTTGAGCTACACTTAGGGCTATATCAGGCCTCATATTAAACAAAGTTCTACTGAATTCTTGAACTGCTATTGAATCCATATCTCCTCCTACGGCTAATGGCGCAAATCCTGAACACCATGCTTTGTAATTAGATTTCATTGCATCAAATAATTGATCCAGTTCATCTTGTTCAAATCCTCCATAGTAGTCCACATCATTCAAGTACCTATAAAAATATCATCAATCAATAAATAATAAAAGAGCAAAAAACCGTAAAATACTAACAGAAATTGCTCAAAATTTCTTAATCTTTTGGTAATTAAAATTTACCTAGGAGAAGCAGCGAGGAGAACGAGTTTAGAGAAGAGATCAGGACGAGAGATTGAAGCAAGAACACCAATAATACCAGAAACAGAATGACCAACATAAATACAAGATTGAACTTGAAGTTCTTCTAAAATAGCTAGAAGATCATATGCATAACCTTCAAGAGTAGTATAACGATCAAAATCGAAGTAATCAGGATTAGTAGGACCAGATCCCATGTTATCAAATAAAATTACGCGATAATCATTCAACAAGTGAGGAACAAGATGTTTCCAAACGGATTGATCTGTTCCGAATCCATGAGCAAGAACTATGGTTTTTCCACCTGTTCCCAAAACCCTAACATTGTGAGCTTCTTCTACTATTCCCATTTTGAAAAAACTGTTAAAGGAAAAGACTACTGATGAGATAGGAATATAGCAGGAGGATGTGGTAACGGCTTATCCACCAATATATATACCGGTTTTCTATCTGATCGAATATTCGGGACAAGAAAATGATGATGAAATCATAGCCATTGACTTGATAATTAATCGGGAAATAATAATTATAGATTGATGAATTGGGACATGTATTAGTAATTTCATTTTAAGACGTGGGTGAGTGTCATTTGGGCTAATCTTGTGAAAACAATCTACTAATTTTCTGTTGTTTGGGATTTCTCTCGGCAACGGCAAGTATAAAATGACTCGCGAATAAAAAGTGGTTTGTCGAGATTTTACTCAACGCTAATTATCTTGGTAATGAAAATTATCACATTCACCTTTGGGCTTTGGCTCACCAAAATGTCAAGGGTGGATTTGGGGAGTCATAAAAAGGATTAACCAAGTTGCTCTTATCGATTGAATAAGTGACCTGTTTTAGGGGTACACGTTAGGAAAGGAACTGCCACATGGTGGGGCTCTGAGTCTCATAGTACAGGACATTGTGCAGTCAGTTCTGGTAAGTTTATTTTTTTTTGTCCCAACCCACTGTCTAATCTGATAAAAAGTCGTTCAGCTCCAGCCCCAGAATACTTGGGTTAATGACATGTGATGGTATGTGGAGGCAGTCTGTTTCCCAAGTCACCCTAAAACTACTTGGGTTTGATGACATGTGAAAGTATGCGGTCCATCAGGTGAACACGTTTACCAATAATAAATGGGATCAGAAATAGATAAGAGCTACATCGGTAGTTGAGTACGGTGGCTGCTTAATATGAGCAGACACTTGTTTCCTTTAGAAGCAAACATATAGAGCAAGTACGGTGGGGAAACATAGTGGCTGAGTAATTTTTTGGACGTAAAAAACAACACCAACGGTAGCACCGTTGCTTGGTGGCTGGATTGGAATATATCTAGACTAATTGGGGAATTGCATGAACGCGAAATTGAGGATAAAAAAATTAACCAGGGATATAGATTACTTCCCCCAATCTATGGTGTGTGCTAAGGGATGATTTTTGGGTATGAAAATACTAAAATATCCTTTGCTCAAAATAAAAATAAAATTAAAAAAATAAAATCATATCCCCCATTTATCCCACTCCCTTTCAAATCAGAGTTTTCCCCACTCCCTTTCAAATTCTCTTCCTTTTTAAATTTTCCCCATTTCCCCACTTCCTTGAAAACGATTTTTTTTTATCATTCGGAAGCGATGAAGACCATGCCGGTAGTGATGAATATCATGCCGGTATAGATGAATACCATGCCGGAAGTGATGAAGACCAATGCCGGCATAGATGAAGACCATGCCGGTAGTGATGAAGACCATGCCGGTAGTGATGAAGACCATGTCGGAAATAAAAAAAAATTAACATCGCCGGAAGTGATGAATATTATGCCGGAATTGATGAAGACCATGTCGGAAAATGGTGCCGGCATACTTGGTAACTAACATTCAATGCCGGAACTGAGTGCCGGCATGCTCGATAGAAATCTATCAATGCCGGTAGTCAAGTGAAAAATATTTGAAGTTTCCTGGATACTTTTCATCATGTGCCGGCATAGAAATTTAAGCAGCATACTATGCCGGCATAGATATCGGCATGCTCGAGAATTAACTGATTGTGCAGGAAGTGGACTGATTAAAACCAAAAAATTTAGGTTTTGAAGATCAAAACCATAAAATTTTGTAACGAGACAAATACTCGTTGGGGCTACGCCCCCGGGAGGGGCTAAGCACCCCCCCCCCCCCCCCCCCCCCCCCCC
>NC_039358.1:87700440-87894103 GCF_003573695.1 Papaver somniferum
CCCCCCCCACCCACACACACACACACCCCGATAGTGGCAAACATTTATGAAAATTTCCAACAAATGCCGGCATGATTTTTTCGGTTGAATACAATGCCGACACCGAGCTATTTCAGCTGCAACAATGGTGGATTCAAAGAAAAATAAATAAATTTTCAACCTCTTAACAACAATTCTCTCTTCACAATCGTCCTCCACTTTCACCAAAAAAAGTTCCCTCTCAAAAAAAAAATCAATCTTTCTACTCTCATCTAATTCACTCAAATACAAATACACACTAATCATTTAACAAATACTTAAGATTTTTACTAATTATTATTAACCACTAAACCTGATTAGTGAGGGGTAGATTAGGATTTTAAAAAATACTTAGATAAGGGGTGACCCTGATTTGATATTTGAATCCAGTTTTTGTCTTTTTCCTCTATCCCCCAATTTCGCGTTCTATTGTATTACCTAATGAGATAAATTCCGGGTCATTATAAGATAAAACATAATATCCTTAACCAATTATTTTCAAAATGGCTAATCTACCTTTAGTTAATTAACATAAAAAAATTGATTAGGTTAATTAATTTAGTTAGTTAATTAGATGATTAAAATTTTGAAATTAGGTTTTATTTAGATTGAATTCATGGATTATGGGTTATGATTTTTGAGGATTTTTTTTGTTTTTTGAGAATTTTTTTTTCTACGGAAATGAAAGCACACAAGCCAAACACTTCTACAAAGGGACTGCAAAGCTACTGAGTGATTTCATACTCAAAATTAAAGAAGAAATCAACACTTTCATTTCTGAAAGTACGAAAAGTCGGCAGGGTCGAAAAATTAGGAAGATAACGACTATTGATAGCCGGCATACTTGTAATAAATAACGATGCCGACTTTATTATTTTTGACAACATAGGAGTTGTGTTGTAAATGCTTCACTAGTCAGCATCTTATTAATTTCTCACCATGCCGGCTAATATATAGTCGGCATTGGAGTAATCTTGGAACAAAACGACTCTGAATTAGCCGGCACACTGTGCAGTTTACAACCTTGGCGACCTTTAGTTATACCCAACAGAGAACAAAATCTAGAAAGATGTAATCCGCTTTATTCATGCAATTTTGGTTAATACATTGATTGAAACAGGAAATCTAACTCATTGTCGAAGGAATCACGGATGCACTTAGCACGTGCATCAAGCCTTTGAACCCCTAGACGACCCTAGTGGACGAGTTATAGTCTCGTGAGGGTTTACATAGAGATCTACCCACAAAACGTACACAAAACTTCTAAAATCATCAATCTTCGTCGGAGAAATCCGAGTCGGATTCACCCACCATGAACTTCGAGGCATACTCTGGAATTTTAGATACTATGAAGTAATAACTTTCATCAAATGTGAATGCTTCCCCTTTTTCCTCCAAGTAGCGCGCTTTCACGACTTCGTGCTACAAAAATACGACACAAACTTACTTTGTTAGTGGTGTTTAATTGGAAGATCAAACAACATGGATTACGTAAAATCAACCACAAAAATACTTACAAATTGTTCAATGGACAAGCTAAAGTGGCTAGCGTTCAAAACACGATGTTGGATAGCTAAATAAGCAAGTATGACATTTTCGATGACTTGGACCCTATCATGGATTTGTTGAACACTTCTTCCATTCGGATTCCCAAAATCTTGCCTATATTTTGTACAAAAGGTTTTAGAATCTACCCTTATGGAGGACTGATTTTTTAGTTCGAATTCCAGCATACCATGCTTTGGTGATGGATAAATCTTAACTTGAATCAAATGATGTCATTGTTGTTTGCAGAGGTACTCGGAGAGTCGGAAAGAGTAGATGATGATATGAGCTTTGGAGAGTATATGTAAATACGTGTGTGTTGTTTTGTAGAGAGAACTAGTGTATTTATAGGATGGTGCCCAAATCTGGCCGTTGGGGTAGTCAATCAAAGTTGTACTTGCAAAATTTTGAATTTTGAACTCGTCGACTAGGTTTTTGTTTCCCCCGTATGCCGACCCTTTTTAGTCGTAAGAGTCGTAATTTTGTTACCTGATGGCTAATTGAATTTTCACACACATGAGAAGGTCATATTCTGCTGCATATAGTCGAGATATTTGTTTATTACAATGACGACTAACATATAGTCAGCTGGGTCCTATCATTGTTAAGATGACGACTATTGTCAATTCAGCACACAGTAAAAAAACCATATTCATTAAACATTAGTCGGTGTGATAGTGATTTAAGAAGATGCCGACTAACACCAGGTCGTCTAGGTCGTAATTTTCTTACCCCGACGATTACTAACTTTTTCACACACAGGAGAAAGTCAATTCCAACTGCCTGCTAATCGGCATGGTAGTGGTTTAATATTATGAAGACTAAAGTATAATCGGTTAGGTTGTAATGTTCTGAACGTGACGACTCTGGTCTGCCAGTTTACAACCTTGCCGCCTCTGGTTCAGTCGGCATTGTAACTAAAAAAAACCATTCATTCAACACCCTGCCGGCTAAATTATTGAAACTTAACATAGCTAAACATATTCATTCAACAACTAGAAATCCAAAATTTGTCCAAAATAAAAACACACGTCCCAACAACCTTAAAGAAATATTTGTCCAACCATTATCCTTAACAAATTGTCTAACACATAAAGAAACAAACTAGAAATTCATTCATTCACGACCACTACCACCACCACGATCCTGTTTAGCATTTTCTCGACGACCACTACCACTTACACGTTACGAGGCCTCTTTAGCTCAGCATTAGCTCGCTGGAACATTTATATGGCATCTTCATTGTCAACATTCCTAGCATAGTCAATGTGCTTAGTTTGCTCTTCAACCGACAAACGCTCTCCCCTATCTCTCGCGCCACACATCATTTTCACAAGGGTTTTTAAGTTCTCTTTCTATTTTCAATAAAACAACAAACAATTAATAAACTAATTCGATAATGTAATTTTAAAAAAAAAAAAAAAACTCTAAAATACTTACAAAATTCTTAAGACTTGTTGTAGGGTATTTCACGGTGTTCTTCCTCCTACGAGCCGGTTGTTCAACAATTTCTTCCCCAATCACAGTAGGACGAGCAAAACCCAAGTACCGCGACATGTAATTTTGCATGAGCTTCATGACCTTCGGTCATCTCGTCCAAAAGACTCAAATCAATTCTATGGTCACGTCTATCGTTCCAATAAGAAATCTCTGGTGGTGGACTGCAAACGACGTCAATAGTTTTTTGGGACGTGCTCCTTTCATTCCTTACCACTTTATAGAACGGGTCATCACTGGGATGGGGTACGTCTTAGACGTAACCCACTTGTTGCATTACTCGATGTGGATCGTACATTAAAAAAATTTGGGGATAAAACAAGGACCCTAGTAAAATGCAACATCATTTCTCTCTATGATTATTTTATATTTTCTATCATCTCGATACATATCAAATATTAACTTTTAAATCAAATTTAACTTTATCATTAATGTATTCGGCTAGAAGGTTCAATTAAGTTTTTATTTCTTGTACGTTGGTGCATATAGGTCTTAAGGATACCTACACCCACCAATTATCATTCCAAGAATAGATTCATTTTCATTTTCCATTTCCAATTACAATTTTCATGTTTTCCTATATCTGATCATTTGTACTTAAGATGCCCTTCAGAAGCCTCTCCCTTGTGCCTTACTCATAACAGCAGTAATTAATGCTTTTATGTCGGACTTATATCTCCAAATCCATTTAGATATGAGAGCTTTGAGAGCTTGTCTCAGATTTCTCACACCCAAATTAAACCACCCAGCCCTTTTGGTTTATACATTTTATCCCAGCACATCTTTAATTTGTTAAGAATTTTGTGGATAATGTTCACTATTTTCTTCTCCATTTCAATTAGAAGTATAAGTAAGGATAGATAGTAAGTGAGATAACTAGAGAGGTTGTTCCTGATTATTATGATTTTTTTTAATAGGAAAAGAAATTCATTAATAGTTAAGCTGAGTACATATTTAACCTCTCTTGAAAGAGAGATTTAAGCCAAAGAGGGCAATCCAGGTTCCAAGAAACTGAACTACTTATATGTCTTGCATCTTTTGCTAAAGTATCTGCAACATCGTTGGTTTCTCTAGGTACATGAGCATAGACCCAGCCATTAAAGTCTCTGAGTAAGGCCAGACAATCCCTAATGATTGCATTTGTTGTCCATTGAACTGATCCTAAACTACCATTTATTGCATTTAAATAGTCACCTTCTAAGTGTAATCTGCCAATGTGTTGCTCCGTAGCCCACTTTATTGCCTCCAAAGCTGCTATTGCTTCAGCTTTTTCTTCATCCTCCGCTACTCCCGGGATGCATCGTGCACTTTTGAAATTTCCTGCATCATCCATGCAAACTAGACCAGACCCCATAGTATGAGTATTCTTACAAATTGATCCATCAAAATTAATTTTGCTAAACGTGTTTGCAGGTGGAATCCAAGGAATTGGTATCATATGACTATTGTTATTTATGCCCCTTGTTAACTTCAACCCGGCATGACCGTTCCATTCTGAAATTGATTGCTTTATCTGCCTCACAAGGGTTTCAAGATGGATCTTTGCACTATCGAATACCACATCAGATCTTGTCTTCCATATATGCCATAATGTATAACCTGCAATTTCAATAAAATCTTGCTTACAACCTGCATTACTCCCATTAGTAAACCAACTGCATATCCAATCATACATAGATAAACCATTTACACTGCCTACAATATTAGTCTGTATAGAGTCCCAAACTTTTTTAGAAACATGACATTGTAGAAACAACTGATCCATACTTTCAATATCATTGGCGCAAAGGGGACATGTAGCATTTATGGTGTTTACAAACCTCGCCGCCTTATTTCTAACAGGTAGGCAGTTATGGACACACTTCCAAAGAAAGTGAACAATTTTGGGAGGAAGGTTAATTTTCCAAAATTGTTTCCAAGGGAAATTTGTTGTGCCTGATCATTATGATTTTTCCAGCCTTTAAAGATTACCTAGTCTTCCACTAAGCAAGCTTGTGTTCAATCATTTCTATCATTGTATCACACACAGAGTAAGCTTTAGGTATAACTCCCAAATTCTTCGGCTAGCAATTGTATACTTGCATGCACAAATGTTTGTCATTGTGCTTTTCTCATGTTTTGTTTTAGATTATTCAAATCCCCAAAAGACATAAGTATGACAATTCGACACCTTACTTCACTCTCTTCAGCCTTTAGAAATATGGTGGTGTCATGATTAAATTGGAGGTGAGACACTAATATTTCATTTTTTTACATGACATTGAAGTATTCTGTTCTTTCCCTTGCTGAAGCTTATTGCATTAGTTTGGATAAAAGTTCACTTACTAAAATAAATAAGAAATGTGATAATGAGTCACCTTGGCTTAACCCATTAGATGGTCTGCACTTTTCAGAAAAATATCCATTTACTAAAACTGACAAGTTTACTGACAGGGCATACCAAGCTATCCATCTTTGCAATTTTCCTCCAAACCCATGCTTCTCTAATATTTTGAACAATAACTCTGATATGCCATTTTCAAATTCCCTTCCCATGTTCACTTGGAATAATATTTCATGTCTTTGTTGCTTCAATCTTGCCCTTATACATTCACTTGTAATCAAGGCTGAAAACGCGAGGGTACCAAAATACACCACCAACTTTTTCTTAGGCAACCTGTATGGACAAACTTAAATATAATTCTGAGAGTTCAACTTAATGAATCTCAATCAAGGAAGAATATTATGAGTTATATCTCTTTCTCTAACAATCAGAAAGTTTACAGAGGCAAGTCCGTGAACCCGATGTGAAACTGAGAGTACTTGGTGATTCCAAAGATCAATTTCCAAGTATCAACCAAGTCGTATCCAACAAACAAGGATGGATATATATATACTTTAATGAAAAAATTATGATATTTCAATTATAAAGATAAACAATATAATACGGAAAAAGAAATAACACAGACACCAGAAGTTTTGTTAATTAGGAAACCGCAAATGTAGAAAAACCCTGGGACCTAGTCCAGATTGAACACCAAACTGTATTAAGCCGCTACATACACTATCCTACTACCAATTAACTTCGGAAGGGAATGAAGTTGAGACCGAATCAAACCTTCATATAAATTCAGTTATAGTCGCGCTCCTTACGCCTCTTGCATCCTAATAGGACTCCGCGCAATTGAATCCCTTAGCTGACATCACACCAACTAAGGGTTGCTTCAACTCAATTAAAGACTTTAAACCAATATTCCTTCCAATGATAAGCCTATATGCGTGGTTTCCTTTTTGATCGTAGATCAAGATGATGAAAATCGATAGCAATAGACAAAGTATAGCTAACCTCAAAATCCGGACTTAGCAACCCGAAGTGCAACCTAGATTATTATCCACCTCACAAGTATTAAATTTGTGGATCAACAAAGTCTGGAACGGAGAGAACTTTGATGATTTCTATCTATGATCTTGTTCAAGTGAGCATCTCAATAATCGAAAAAGATCAAGATTCTCGAGCTATCAGGTAAACAATAGCCGGACATGGCTTCACGAATCACTATGAAGTATTTGTAGTCGCTAAACCCTAAAATGGTTTTAAGAAGATGACGACTCTAGTTTGCAACTAGGACACACCAAGAAAAGTAGTGTCGAGATTCAAAGATCCTAGTTGTTTGAGGTTCCCCTTATATAGACATTCAAAGCATGTGTTGCTTTAGGTTTAAGCTAAGATAGCTTTGGAAACCAAACAAATAATATCCACCGTTAGATGAATCTTTGAATTTGATTAGCATAATCAAGATGTACACTCTAGTTTGGATGAACCGTAACCGAACCATGTATAAGGACCACACTCATGAATGGTTAACTGAAGCTAGCCAACTGAACTGTAAGCTTGAGCATTTTCAAAAATACTTAAGACTTAACTCGAAACACAATCATGTGATCAAATATGTCTATGGTGTTTTGTATAGATTATTGTAATGCTAATTGTCTCGAAGAAATAATTTTATGTGCATATGAATTTAATCGACATGGTAAGTAGTCGTACAAGGTACAAATACTTAGCCTGTTCGTGAACAATTATGTTATGGTACGTGTACCGGTATGTAAACCTTAAGACATAACGAGTTTTGGAGTTCACAAAACTTTTTCGGCATGCGTAGTGGTATGGATACCATTTAAACATAATCGAGTTTGGGAGTCCACAGATCTTTTTTCTTAGTCACCAAGGTTAGGAAAGAACAATTTAACCTCCAATTTATAGCCTCGGCTGTATGGAATTCCTGTAAACACATAACAAGTCAATTTTTATAATATCCAAGTAAGTTTCATAAAGCTCCATTCCTAAAACTTTCGGAGTAAGAAAAAACATTTATCTCGTTGGCCAAAAGATTGTTTATGGACCGAGATTAGCTTCATCAACCAAAATTTACCTTGTTACTCAAACTTTGTACATTTACTTAGTATTTGTTATTACATCCTATATCTGAATCATGACCGCTAATATGCCACCATGACTTAATATCTAGTCTATGACTAAGAGTATACCCCGTGATCCAAATTTCTTAAAAAAAGGAACAAAATTTGCGTCATGCCTAGATGCGACGTGGTCCAAAATTTTCATGATGATCCATAATCAGCGCCACTTCCAACATTTGTCTCTATAGCCCTAAATCCGTCATTTATAAAAAAAAATACATCTCGTAATCTAAACTCTTCTCCCAACCCAGATATTGTCATATTTCAAATCAAATTGTGCTTGCTGATCCAAAACGGGAATACGACCAAAAGTTTGTTCCATGACAAAAAAACTGCACCTTGTTTCCTCCAGAGACCAGAATTTTCCTTAGTAGTTCAAAATTTGCTACCATAATCCAGTACTTGTTAAGTGATTTAATTTTTCGTGATCCATATTTGTTGAATGAATTAAATTGTACTTTGGTGGCAATTTTTTCCCTTGACCTAAAATTTCTTTTTTTCACAAAAGATTTCAACGCGACCAAAAAAAACCAAAACACATTTAAATTTTGACAAGGGATGACCAAGTCCATCCTAACACAGTCATAGAGCTATATATACACCATCCGTCAATCTAAACCACCAAGATTTACCAAGACACACACTGGTAACACTGTTTGAGGTAGTTTCTTTTCTAAAAAGGTGTTTGGACTTTGGTATCAGAAGCAGAAATCAATGTCAAGGTTAGAATAAAAAAATAATTGCTTCACAGAGAATTGATTATTTTACTTCTATAAGTTATTTTTAAATTTTGCTGCCAACCTAATTTCTGCGATATTTTGCTTTTAAAAGTTGAAAAATCACTCCTCAAGATGTATCCAGAACACCCTCTAATTCAACATAGAGGGGATTGTAAAAGCTGGACAGACAACTTGAATAGGATTCAGACTACCATCTCCCGGCAAAGCAAAGCCATTTTGGAAGAAGCACGACGGACTGCCACTTTTTGTTCAAATTTTTGAAGTTTTGTGCATAAATCAAGTAATACAGTCGTGGATATTTTGATCAAACAAGTTAAATGTTATAACTGTAGTCTTAATTAGGATTTTAGCCCACCTTTGAAAAACTCCTAGTGAATCCAATATGACTATATGAGGAGGACTTGTATCCCCTTCGTATTAGATGACTCTACTAGTTTTGTCACCTCGGCTGCCAATGAATTCTTAAGTTAAAAAAAGAAGGTTATTATTGGGGTGTCACATTCCAATATTTGGGCTTCACTTGGATTCTTAGTGTCCAAAAAAGTGGTTATGGGATATCCTAACACCAAAACAAAATGTCTAGATTACTCTTTAACTAAAAAAAGAACTTAAAAACCTAATCTTCCCTCCTCAATAAACCACCGGACGATCAAATTCATCACCAACAACCGAATCAAGAATTTGAAGAATCACGATTTCAAACTCCTCAACAAGAACTCATGGTTTATGTTAGGTATTAATCAACAACCCATCTTGTTTTTACTCGTTTTTGTGCTAAAAATAGGTTAGATTGAATGAAAACGAAGTCAAATTAGGGTTTTAGTTGTGTTTCTGAAGGTGTTACGGTTGGCTTCGCTAACGGTAATTATAGTTTCTGAAGATATTACGGTTAGGTTTGGATGATTCCAAACCGTAAATCTAATTTGCATGTGGTATTCCCAGCCGTAAAATTTGATTTGCATGTACTCTTACGTCTAGGTTTAACTGAATTCAACCGTAAAATTTGATTTGCGTGCACTCTTACGTCTAGGTTTAACTGAATTCTACCGTAAAATTTGATTATGAAGAACTTACGTCTAGGTTTAGTTGAATCAAACCGTAAAATTGGATTTGAATATTGTATTACGTCTAGGTTAGTTGAACCAAACTGTAAATAAGGGTTTTGGTCATTTCAAATCGTAAATAAGGGTTTAATTGAATGACACCGTAATTTTAATTAAATTAAATTAAAATTAACAAAATAAAGGTTATTTGGTCATTTCAAAATTATTTGAGATAAGAAATTTTTGAAATTACTTATGAGTGGCCCGTTTTTGTCTTATTAGATGACGCCCCTCTAATGAAATGTGACACCCCAATAATAACCTTCTGAAAAGAAGGAACAATAGAAAAGAAAAGAAGGACTCCTCTACCGGTGGGGGTGATATGTCAAATGCAGTGTCTCGGACATAAGTCACAAGTTCACGACACATCCTGTATCGAACTCAAAACAATAGAAAATGGAAAGAAAATACAAAATACCTGATCTTGATGGGAAGAACAGAAAGGGACAAGGCACCAATAAACCAACTTTGTCGTTATATTTGGAAATGGGTTTCCAACTTCGCATTATTGAAGAATAATGGTGGTGGGGACGTGGGGTATACATTGTTTATCAGCAACTATTTCTGATTAGGTTGGTAGGACACTTGATGGAGAACGGTCGAAGAACATATATCATCTCTCGAATTATTACAAGAATAGAGGAATCTTTTGAATAATTTTATTTCAGATTGTTGCATTGTCATACAGCAAGACATTTCAAATGTAGTTATCCTGTATTCAGATTTCAGGCTGAAAGATTACAACTAAGCATCCGCAACGAAGGGACGTTTTAATCAAGCATACATATGTTACTTTTCTACTCACAGTGAGGTGAGGTAAAAGTGATAATTAGATCACCCCTAAAACTCAAATTGCTAAATTTGGCATTAGAAAGAAACAGACTGCTGTTTCAAACTCTGGATACAACGCGTGCAATTTGTGACAGAGATACTGTCCATCCGCTGAGATTGAAATAGCTAGATGACATGTTCCCTTGAAAGCTCTCTCTATACTGCATTTCGCAGTAAAGGAAAGAAAAAAAACGGAAAAGGCTAACCCTCTAAATGGCGCATTTCACTGTCAAGTTCTGGCAGAGGCGCTTTGTAGCCTATTGGGCTTCCTTTGAATGCTCCCTGAAAGACTTTTTTTTTTAGAGAACTAAACAACTTGTTTGCTAAGACCTGCTCAATTTTCCACCTCCAACAGGCTAATACATTCCCGCATATTTAACTACGCGAGCTATACCTCCATGCACCGAACGACCATGATACAACAACTGGACTTAAGGTTTCGTGGTTGCAGTATACTTCCTTCACCATCCAAATAGGTAACCAAATTACTAGATTTCAGTAGTGATCATCACTGAAATCGTTTCTAGACAAGGAGAAACCTTTGTAATTCAAATCTGGCCCTCGACTGCATCAGGCACAGACATAAATTGACAGTTCATATCTTTTCCAAAACAAAAAGCAAAAGAACTAATACTGCCATGCCTTCAAAATGAGGAACACAAGATCAAGATGTGTAATCTGCAGATACAATTCAAATCGTCTCTTTCTGAAACACTACCAAACAACGAAAGGTTCATAAAGAGAAAACAACACAAAAACAAAGTCAGAAGTCAATTTGTTCAGTCAACCCCAGCTTGGATTAAAGAACATCCCTCCCTGTCTGATTTATGTACACTAAACTCACCCCCATAACCAAAAACTTACTTGGATGTCAATCTAAAGTCTCTCATTACGATACGTCCTTAATATAATACTAGGTTCAAATTTTTATATATGTATACCTTTATGTTATTCACAAGGCAGTCAGATCATATCATACTTTTTCTACCGACAAACTTCCTTCAGGAGCCTAAATGAAGTGGAACCTCTTCCTCCTCTTCTGCATTAAGAGAGAAAATATCGACTGGGGCATTAGTACAATCAACTGTATTATGTCCTCTAAATCTGTCACTTCGGCTACCATGTTGTTGTTGGTGTTGATCAAGATATATCACTACTACGCTTATGTCATCATGAAAATGCCGACGTGTACCCTTTTCGATCCTTTTTATGTCTTCATATCTCATCTCTCGCTTTCTAGCAGCTTCTTGTAGGGCAGCGCTCACTAATCTCTTTGCTATACCCTGCAAAATAAGTAACAACGTTCAATACCATGATAACTCATAGTACTAAATGTAGCTAACAAAATGGGCTCGGACAAGATATGATTTAAGAAAGTACGCTTACCCGTCTTGGGTTTTTAAAAACAATGTCTACCGCTGCCTCATCAGTAAGCTGCTCCCAGAGTCCATCTGAAGCGAATATCAAAAATAAATCTTGAGGTTTTATCTTTCTAATCTCAATTGAGGGTTCTGCTGTCATCACAGCTCGTTTTAAAGGAACAGGCGATCCAAAATGTTGGAACAGAGGATCCCTATTGAACTCGGGTTTCTTCAAATACATATCTCCAATAGATCTTGACACCTGACATACAAAGCAAGTTAACTGTTAAACAAATGATTTCCACATCCTTTGCATCAGAACTTATTAAATAGATTCTGAATATCTTTAGGCATTCTTTGGCGAATAATGATAGGAATGCATTTATTGTTTAAAATTTTATGTGTTATGAATATCATGTGACCCAGTGACAAGATTTGACTCTACATGTGACAATATTTCTAGCTCAAGAAGAGAGAACGTTTGAGGCCCACATCCCATGTTAAAATTTAAAAGGGAAGGAAACCACTAAGGTTATCAAGCAAATATACACATCATATAGTGAGAAAAGGTCAAGTCTAACAAGGTACAGAAATCTAACGGAAAGTTGATATTCAAAAGAAAGCTTATACAAATTGGCCAGTTGGTCACAGAATTATGCTTTGCCGTGTATCTCGTGTAATTATTGAAAGTCCAGTTGGTCCTTGCTGAATCAAAAGTGAGGCACAACATGTGACTCTTGAAAGAAGATGGATACAGAAAAGGGAGCTAAATCTACACTTTTGTCCAGATAGATCTGACTCATGAGAATAATGAAAGATAGTGTACTTCCCTATTTGCACAAAGATAAAGATAGAGACTAAGATACGGTGAATAAAAGAATAAGAAACCACAGACGATCAAAGAAAGGTAGAATACTTCACCAGAATTTCCAAACAAAAAAGAAAAGGTCAAGCAACTATAAGATGGCTTCTTCACTTCAAGAATCATGTCATAAAGTTGATTAAAGTTTGCAAGTTAACTCTTTCAACCTTTGCTTTTAAAGAGTTGGCTGGAATTTGTCATATTTAAGGTAAAGCAATGATTCGTTAACACTAAGAATACTGCTTTTCAACTATGAAAGGAATAAGTTCTTCTGTGATATTTTAATGAATGTGAATAACACGGTTTCTTTTGGTTGGAGTAGACACATGAAGCTAACAGACTAATAGTTGACTAAGACTCTGTCGCCCACATTTTCTGCTGAAGAAATCATTTGAATAAGAAAAAATAAAAATGGTTTCTCCTGTTGGGGGGGAGGTGGGTAGGCAGGAAAAGCAATGAAATTTAGATCAGAGATGAAGACTAAAATAGGTTACTTAAAATGAAGGTATCAAGTTCTTCCAGAAAAAAGATGCATTACCAACATTCAGCTACCATGTTGCATCCATCATTTATCCGTTACGAACATCTCAGATAATTATCAGACTTCCGCTCAACTGGTACTAAATTGCACGAGAAAAATTCAAATTTACCCATTGTTTATGACATATCCTTTAGGAACATCTTACACAATTATCGGACTTCCTTTCAATTGGGATTAAACTAGACCATAAAGGTTTAACACTTGCCCATCGGGAAAAGAAAGGTATCCCCCTCTACCTTCGAAAAAACCTACACTCTACATAAGCAGACCACTGTACTTGTTCGGAACATTTATAACACATATTCTGATAAAACCTACTCTATACGGCAAAATGACTGGACCTAAAATTTCCTCACGACAATATTGAGATTTAACACCAGAGTTACCGACTGACTCCAGAATGAGATCACGACCCATTAGACAACATCAAATTTGAGACGGAACAAACTACACATGTTTCTAAATCTGTTAGTGTTCAGAAGAACCTGTCAATGCTTATCGACCGTTCTACCACAGAAACAATGTCTTGCATTCTTTTGTTTCATCTGCTAAAACTAATGTACCAATCACTACAGTCTAAAACATGATTCCAGGCCAATTTCGCCGATAAATCCTAGAATCCTGACCAACATTTTAACAAATTTAAATCAGCAGTAAACTCAATTGTGCAATGAAATCACTTATGATTTCAATAGATCATTTCGCTTCGTCCTAACATGATTCAATCACGCAAAATGAGCAATTTAACAAACAAAGAATTGCATATAAGAATCATACCTGAATTATGCCCTTAATTCGCCAAACTCCCCTAACATAAACCACAATATGAGAATCATCAGGATGAAGTGCTTCAACTTCTTTCCTAACCGCCTCAACACCAACATTATGATCAATCGATAACCTTTCAGCAACAACAGGATTACTCCTCCTCCCTCCAGAACCTTTCTTACCAAGAACAGCTCTAGAATCACCAGCATTCGCTACATACAATACATCATCAGAAATAGCTCCAACCAAACAACATGACCCAACTGAAGCCATTTGTGGTCTAGCAGGCCATGATCTCTTAACAATTCTCAAAAACTCCTCCTCGGTATTACCAAAAGCTTTCTTAATCACATCAGTTGATAATCCACCTTGTTCTGAAGCCAATTCTACAGTAAAAAATCAAAAATCAATTAGGGTTTTATCATACAAAAGGGGTTTCATTAAAAATGAGCAAAAAGGAAGAAACTTTACTGTGAAGATGACCAAAGAGATGAGTATTAATAAAACGAGAAGCTTCAGGACCACCATGACCATCATAAACACCAATATAAGTAGCTGAAGGTGATGTGAATACTTGAGTTTGATCTTCAAGTGATGAATTAGCTTGTACTACTGCAATTGAGAAATCACCAGAAGCATATTGTTTTAAATCCGTATGCCATAATAACACATCATTTCTTCTACTTCCAAAACATCTCTCTAATGGCCTTGCACATAATCTCAACATTTTTTAATGGTATTTTTTGGGGAGAGAGGGATGAATGTGGAGAGAGGGAGAAGAAGATTTTTTCAGAGAGAAATGGAATTTTTTGGGGAGGTGGAAGAAAAAGGAGGAAAAAGACTATAGAAGCAGAAGTCGTGTTGATACCGCGTCAATAAGAAGAAGTAAAAAGATTGGAACTGCTGCTTTATACGCGGAGTCAGAGTTTTAACGTAAGTGTTGGGGTATTCAGGTGTATCTAGAGTGTATGTATATATATATTTGTGCTTGATATTTGTTTGATGATGACATCCATGGCCATGATGTATACTTTGGAATTTTTTCAATGAGAAAACCAAAGTTTTTTTCCGTAGTGGAGACAAATGGAGAATGTGAAATGGACAACCTGCTTGTTTCTTTTTCACATTTTGGAGTTTTTTCTCTTCTGGTTAAAGAGACTCGGTCAACTTGGGCTAGCTTTTTATATAAACTGATAAATTTTTAAATTTGTCTTAATAGCTTAAACCATATGGTTTGCGTTTGATTATTTTGGCTTTTTTTGATGATAGGTGTACCTACCTACGGGTAAAGGTTGGGGAGAAATTGATCTATCGGCATCTGAAATAAGAGGCTAGAATGCACATAGGTTTGGATCCCCTACGTTTTGATATTACTGGTTATAACGACAATGCAGAAACCTTATTGAGTAAGTTGGGTCCAAAATTTAGTCAAGGTGTTGAAAAAAAGGGTTGATCCATCAAACTTTGTTTTTTTTTCGAAGCACTAATTTTTGTTTCTAGTTTTCCATTGGAAGATGTCACGCTAATGCCATATACCCAATTTTCTTAAGAGTTTTAGTCAAGCAACTAGGAAACCCAAAACTAATATTTTATTAATTTTTGCTGCGTAGCATGTGTTTAGTGGTGGTGGCATCAACTACCCACCTACACGAGACACTACTACGTTGTGTTTGCTCCTATGTTTATTTGGTGATGAAGCGGTGTCCAAGTTCTATGTTTGTACGTGGCCACACATATGACACGTCTTGTTTTCATTCCTAGCTTCAACTGCATATATGCAATTTTGAATTGCCTAAAAACGAGGAAGAAATTGAACTATCAACATCACGGTGCACAGTAGGAAACTAGGAGTCTAAGAGTGGATCCTCCCTCCCAAGGCTTAAACACAGTATTGAGTAAGTTAAGGTTGAAATGTAGTCCAGGTGTTGAAAAATTGGTCGATTCATCAACCCTTCTGACTTCCCATTTGAAGATGTCACAGTTATAACAAATTTGATGCCAATACCTAAATTTTTTAGTCAAGCAGACTTGATGAACGATGAACTATGAAACCCAAAACTACGTATTTAGGAAAAAGATCCACTAGAGTCGTCGTGTAACATGTGTTTGTTTGTGGCATCAATCAACAGATTTATCATTAACTAACAACCTTGGTATAGGGGCGGATTTAGTACAGGGCGGCGGCACTGTGACAGTAATGATCCTTTAGTTGGTTAGGGAATGTTCTAAAGGGGATGTAAATTGACTAGATTACCATTTTCACCTTAAATCAATCAAAATCAAATTAATATCTTTTAAACCTAATAAATCAGAAAAAATCAAATTAGTTTTTTTTTCATCTTTTTATTCATCTTTTCTTCTCCTCCATCAACTGTAACCTCCATTAAAACTGAAAATTTCATCGTCTTCGATTAATCAACGATTCGAAAATTAATCAAGTGTAATGACTTATATGAGGTATATTATGAAAAACTCAGTTAGAGTTTAGTTTATTTTGTTCGATTTAAGTTTAATTTCTATCAGAAATTAGGGTTTTAGGTGAAAATTGTAATTCAAATTTCTGGGTTTATGTGAGTTACGGTTGATTTTAACTCTATTACGAACTGTAACTGGAGAATTTGATGTTGTTACGGTTGGTAATAGTTCAATTACCAACCGTATGTTCTTATATCTGAAAATTTTCTTCAGTTATGGTTGGTAACCATTTTTATTTAATGAGTTACGGTTGGTAACCATTTTTATTTACCAACTGTAACCGAGCATTTGGTTACCTACCGTAACTGAGTTACGGTTGGTATCGAGCATTTAGTTACTAACCGTAACTGGTTTTACAATTGGGTTTTTCCCCAAATTTAACCAGTTACGATTGGTAGTTCATCTTTTACGAACCGTAACTATGAATTATGGTTGGTTACGAGCGAAATGCCAACCGTAATTAGCTTTGAAAATGTAAGAAATTGAATTTTTTTACGTATTTGAGCAACAAAAAGCTAGTTGGGACTAATTTAGAAGTATACCTGGTCATTTTTAGGCATTGGGTTTTCACTTTGTTGGTTAATTTCTTCAATTGATTGAGATTGACCTTCACTTTGGGTTAAAACTTCTCTACCATCTCCAAACTTTTTTTTTTCTTTTTTCTAAACTCTAAAATCTGATTTTGTTTTGATTTTGAGTTAATATAAGTGAATTTAATAATTAACATTAAACTTGATTATCATCATTAAACTAGATTATCAATTATGAGGGTTAATTTATCATTTCCAATTTTTTTAATAAAAAACACCTTGAATGATCATGTAATGACCCATTTTGTCTTATTAGAATGACGCCCCTCTACTAAACCATGCCGCCGTATACCAAGGTTGTTAACTAAGACGCTTAGAAAATATGTTGGCTTATGTTTAATTGGTGATGAATGTCTCAATATGATGTGAAGCGGTGTCCAAGTTCTATGTTTGTATACAATTTGCATTGTGTGGCAACACATGTGTCTCGTTAACATTCCGCGTGAATTGAAAAGTGTAAATTAAATTATTGTCCTTGTTTTTGATGGGCCTTCACGAATGTCTTTGAAAAATTTCAAATATTCCTAATGACATGATTGAATTTTCTCCCAAAACATCACTTTTATAATTCCACATTTAACCTTTTTATCTTTCTTCCTTTCTTTTCGTTCTTTCTTATCTCGATCTCAAATTCGAGAGAGAAACAAAAACCCCCTACCGGTGCCTGCACCACTACCAACAGCTTCACCAGCTCCGCCTCCTCCGTTCAAATATATCATTAGATCCGGCACCACCTCCTAGTCCACCGTTTCTACAATTCTTTCATCACCTCTATCACTACATCTTATATTTTCAGCCAAATCCACCACTATCACCTCTTAAACAATTGGTTTTGATTGATTTCACCAGATTCAATTACAAAACTCAAATTTAGTGATGAATCAAATAGAAACTAATCTCCTTAACTTGATCTCGAGCACCAGATTCGTTAATTTCTCCGATTTTCAATTGAATTGTGCATGATTTCATTTTTAAACCCTAATTTTGGGTTTCAAATTTCTATTTTTTTAGATGATTATGATGACGACGGTGGTGGTGGTGGCGGAAAATTATGCTCTAATGATGATGGTGGCGGCGGCGACAGCGGCGGTGGAAGAGGATATCGAATTTATGTTCTATTAGTTGACGATGGTGGAGGTAGTATTTTTATCTCTTTTTGATTTCGTTTTTGCTTGAGATTTGGGGTTTTTGACAGCTTAATTAGCTTAAAATAGTTTAATACATTAGTGGATTCTTGTTTGTTAGTACCCTACACGTAAGTTTATGTTAACATTTCGTGTCGTGTAGCTATTATGAATTCTCCTGGATCATTGATTCAAATTTTGTCCAATTGGTTATCATATTGTACAATTTTTTTGATACTTAGATGCATGATTTTTCTCTGTTTCGCAGAATAGTCACGTTAATGCATTGAAAGAGTCAAAAAGCAGTAGATAATGGTATGCCTATTTGGACAGATTTGATTTTTAAGCTTTAACTACTACATTTTTCTATTATACTATGCAACTACAAACGATCTATGAGCAGTTCTGAAAGTCTTGCTTTAAATTTTAGGTACTGGTACTTCAAATTGCTTGTTAAGAGATCAAATTCCAGGCTGGTGTGGTGTTATGGTGGATTGTGTTGGATGGTTAGTATGAACAGTGGTGGGTGGTGGATATTGCTGGTGGTGGGAGCTCTGTAAGTGTAGATTATATACTTGGTTAATGTTAGTTCTGTTTTCTTTTTGATTAGTTGGGACTTGAGAACTAGTGATAAGAGCATAAATCTAGTGAAAAGGCTTGAGATGATAATTGGACTTGATTTTTATTACGGTGGTGTGTGGTGGTGGGGCAGTAGTATGTGTGGTGGTGGAGTAGTAGCATGTGTGGTGGTGGGGGGTGGTTGGTGTTGTGTTTTTGGTAGTGCTAATTGGATTATAGTTCCTTTTTTGTTTGATTTTAAATGGTGATGGAAGAGGTAGAATGTAGTGGATTGCAAGTAATACTAACAGTTCCTGTGTATATGCATTTTTCTGTAATGGTAATTGGCAGAGTGGGAAGACCAATAGGAAACTAATAAAGTTGCGCAGCAGTGGGAAGATATGGATTGTAGTTGGATCAAATGAGACGGGAATGTTTACGAATGAAGAGAGTGAAACCCAGGTACATGATGAGCTTGCAGGTGATATAGGGAGTAAATTTGTGTTTCCACCACAATATAGTTATCCTCGGCTAGTCCACAGGTATATCTAACTTTTGTACTCTTATTCAATTAGAAATGTTGTATATGATCACATTTAGAGGTAAAATTAATGATGTATGTTGTACTTTCTGATTTAGTAGAATCTCAAGGCATAGTTTTGGAAGTTACGAGTATAAGACTACTATATCTTTTACTTAGTTTGTTTGTTCCTTCAGCAAATATTTGCTTGCAGCATATGAAATGAATAGCCCGTCTCTTCCATTTTCATTTGAAATGCTTAGGGTGTCTTTCTCATATATTTTAGTGAGATATAGAAATGTAATTGTTTTTGTTGTTTTAATAGACGAGTGCTTTTAGTTCATCAATTTTTGGGATCAACTTTGGTTGTTGATCCATTTATGGGATCAACTCCCGTTGTTGACCCAATTTTTTATGGGATCAACTACGGTTGTTGACCCATCTATGGGATCAACTCCTGTTGTTGACCCAAAACTACTGTTGTTGACCCTAATTATGGGATCAACTATTGTTGTTGACACCAGTTTTTACATTTTAGAGACAGATACCCCTAAACTGTTGTTGATCCAATTTTTATGGGATCAATATAGACGCATCCGAAACAAAGATCAAGCATTTCCATTTGTCTATGTATATTTCTAAACTTCGGTTTTTGTGGGATCAACTACGGTTGTTGATCCCATTTTTTATGGATCAACTTATGTTGTTGATCCCATTTCCTTATATTAGTATAATTATGCTTGTAGTTTAAATGCTTGTATTTTATAGATGTAAATTCTTCAATAGTTGAATTTGTGGTGCAAATGGTAGCATGACTGACTCAATGTCAGCTGATGCGTGTTCGACTCACGCCAAGTTAATTCTTTGTCAATTTTTTGTGTCAACTTTGGTTGTTGATTCCATTTACATGGATCAACTTCCATTGTTGATCCAGTTTAGGGGATCAACTACTGTTGTTGATCCCTTAAATTGGATCAACTTCTACTGTTGATCCTTTTTTTTTTCGATCAACTACTGTTGTTGATCCCCTAAATTGGATCAACTTCTACTAGTAATTTTATTTTTATTTGGATCAACAATTGTTGTTGATACAAAATATCTAAACTAGTGGCGGCGGCAATGGCGGTGGAGGTGGCGGTGGTGGCGGCGACGACGGTGTACTAGTGGTGGTGGTGGCGCGGCCTGGCGGACTGGTGGTGGCGGTTACTGGCGGTGGCGGTGTCAATGGTGATGCAATGGTGGTGGAGTGATGGTGGAATATTAGTGATGGCGTCGGTTGGTAGGTGGTGGTTGAAGGTTGGTGGCTGAATGGTATTTGAATGTTGGTGGTGGTGGACGTGTGGCGGTGCTAGTGGTGGTGGCGTTGGTGAAGTGGTAGAGGAAGAAATTTACTGCATTTATGAAATGAAGGAAAATATTATATGAGTGAGGGTATTAAAGTAATCTAATTTTAAATGGATAAGGTTATTAAAAAGTTAGGACATATTTATTATTGTTTAAGGATATATTTATTTGGTGTCAAAAGTAGGGACATATAAATAATGTACCCAATTGAAAATCTGCAACTTAATTAATCAAAACTGAGAACTACTTGATAGTTCTCATGCTCCTTCACACTGCAGAGATAGGGTTTGAACTCCGTAATTACCAGAATCCATTCCAATTTAAAGAGATAGGGTTCAAACTCCGTAATTACCAGAATCCATTCCAATTTAAAGAGATAGGGTTCAAACTTCGTAATCTCCCATTTAAGGAGTTTGGAAAAATTTGGAAATAGTCTAGGGACCCCTGGAGGGCCTGGACCACTGGTCTAGGGACAAAAGAAATTGGTGTCACAAAAAATAAAAAACTAAATCAGATTATTAAACTTCGACTCCATCACTTTAAGCCTCGTATCAAACTCAGTTCCAATCCCTCTTCGGCATATGAAATTTATTAGAATCCCTCTCTATTGATAGTGTTTTTTTTTGTTTTTTTTGGCAAAACAAAAAGAGTTATACTCCCTCTTCGGCAGATGCAATTTTTAAAATCCCTTTATATTGATGGTGTTTTTTTTTGGGCAAAAATACTTGTAAATTCACCTCGGAACCTTATTAGTGACATATCTATAAGTATATATATGCTACGACTTCATCTAACTGAACTCTTAGTTTCTTTGTATATATTTAGGAAAATTTTAGTATTTATATTGTATTCGCCTATGTATTGTATCTGTATCCACATTGATTCATCTCCAAATGGATTGGCCACTATGATAGAGCAATACTAAACCTGTTCCAACTTGCAATAGTTCCACGGCTAAATTTGTTGAACTCGTTCCACATATCAATATTTAGACTCCCATTTAGTAATATTGAACTTGTCTCAAGTCGCAAAACTTCCACAGCTGAATTCCTTGAACTTGTTCTATATCCGCTCCATGTTCAAATTCTCATCGGAATAATATCAATTTTCTACTATCTCCGCGATGAAAATAGCACATAAGCGTGATGGAGAAGTGCATGTTCATTTTCAAAGGGTCAAACAGTGCCCATAAAATGTGGTGCTGGCACTTGCGCTCGAAATCCACAGGCATCACAACATAAGCACCACGATGTTGGGGTATATGCCCATCGCCAAACGAAACTAGCCTATGCCAACACCAAGATGTCCCGAACTGGGATGATGGAAGTATGCACGGGGTAGGACATAACCCTGCGCCAGAACCATCATGCACGACGCTGGGTATTGCCCTGCGCCTGACCTTTGTTTGCACGACGCTGAGCAATACCATCTCCAGACCTTCCTATGCATGATACTGGGCCGCCTCCTTGTATGACCCAAGTGCCAGACTCTCTTCACGTCCACCGGAGCCAGCCTCTCTTCATGGCCATCAGAACCAGACTCTTGATAGACACATTTTTGTGTCTAAATTGTATTCAATGTCTCTATTGTTAGTGCTCGATTTTTGTACTAATTTTGATGCTTTGTGTGTTTGTAGGTGTTTTTGGAGAAATACACTTGTGTGGAAAAAGTTGCTCAAAAAGTGCTATTTGGACTCCCAGAGAAAAGTACTAAAGGCACCCTCAATTTGGATAAGGGGCACCTCAGTTGGGCACCTGCTATTCGCACCCCCAGTTTGGTTAGGGGGACACCATCTTCAACATTTCAAAAATTCGTTTTGGCTGGAAAATTTATTCTCAACTGTGTAACTTTCGATCGATTCTTGAAGGAGTTCTGGGTAGACTAAAGGGCTGAAACTTAATGGGTAGACGTGATATGTCATAACAAAGCTGGTATGGGTGTTTGTTTCGATCAAATTTGGCTGAAAAATCCGTGAGAAGAAAACATGGAAGCACGTACACGGAAGAAGATATCCACGGGATTACAGCATGGTTAAACGTGTGCTGATCGTGTTTGGATTGAGCTGGGTCTCTGCAGAAGCGTGGAGAAGTTAAATGAGGAAGATTCAGTAGCTGTATACGCGTGGAAGAGCTAAAAGTGGAAGAAAATATTCCCGAGAATATTTTTCATCAATGCCGAGTAATGGAGAATTCGATGAAGTTATTGCGTGATATTTTGAGGCTGTTGGGTTATAAGTAGTTTCTGGGATAACAGAGATGAACGAGGGGATAGTTAGGGAGACTTTAGAAGACAACAGAGGCGAGAAATCAAAGTTGCAGAGAATTCCATTGTTGCTGCTGGTGAAGAACACACGAAGAACAACGACCCACAGAGAACCGTCGTTCATGCTACAGTGGAGCGGCAGACTTATTTGCACAGTAACAACGACACTAGGGCAGATTTATCTACAACAGTGACAGCGACACAGACCCGTAGGTCTTAGAGAAACAATAACACATATAACTGTTACAAACCCGGTTTTCATTATATTTCTCCCTTTTTATCATTTGTAAACCCATCTTTGAGCATAATTGAAATCAACTTTTGAGCGTGTTTCCAACATGATGAGAGGCTAATTTCTATTTACGCATGAATAATTGGTAATCATTTATTTTCTCTAATTTATAATTTATAATTCACTCAATCACTGCTTTTGCAGAGTTTTTAATTGTGTGCAAAAAATTTCTTCATTAGTTGTGATTCAATTAGACAGGTTATGCTTTGTTTAGATAATCTATGCTTATGGATACAATTAATTTTTGAGAATTTTCCAGATTATTTGTGAATTAAGAAATAAGAGTCTTAAAAGATAATTAGAGTTTTGGATTGTTTACCATAATTTATTCATGTGTAATAGTGAAATCAGTGTCTTGGTTGTTTTCTAATATCTTGAAGTCAATTTTGTAATAAGTTTTCTTTGCTTTTAAATTTTTATTAAGCCTAAAATTTATCGCCTTCACAAGTCTTAAAACAACCCTTTTATCACGATCTACAACAACTTTGAAAACACATCAAACTTTTGGCGCCGCCGACGCGGACTTGTCTTTAGGCTAGAGTTTTTATATATTTTTTTTAGGTTTTTATTTGTTCTTCTTTACGTTTTTGGGTTTTTGTCTTTTCCTTACAGATTTTGGAATTGGGAGCGAAAGAAAATTTTGCCAAAGCTTTGGTGAATACTTAAAGACTTGGAGTAAAAGAAAAAGCGAAAGGAGCGAAAGAAGAAATTTTTTTTGTTTTTATTAAAAAAAAAGAGAGGAAAAAAAAAAGAGAGACATTTTTTTTTATTATTATATTTTTTTAGACTTTCCTTTTCTTTTGGACTTTGGACTTGGACCTTTGGACATTCTTTTATTTTTAAACCCTACGGAAGGGTAGTATTAAATATTAAACTGTTTGCAGAGAAGGACGGTGATTACGATATCACCTCGGCCCCTCGGATTCGTACACGACATTGGAGTTGTGGCCCGAGTCGACTTCAGCGGTTCATCCCCCGTCTGGAACGGGAGGTAAGTTTGTCGAAACACTCGCGAATCTCATGTCAGCGAGTTACTGTATTCCTTCGTTTGCATATATGCTGAGGACTTGAAAACGGCTGCTTTAATTTCCTAGTAAAGGGCAAGGACTGGCCATACAAAATAAGGGTTCGGATTTCATCACCGTTCTCTTCTTGACCGCCTTAGGAAAACAAAACCAAACGCGAACCTAAACCTAAAATTTGGAATAGAACGAGAACTATAGGGTAACGAGCTTAATAGGAAAGTCGTTCGAAAAATATTGGTTACTCTTTTGAGCATACTTCGAAGTTCTTGATGGTTTATGTGAGTTGAATGCGTGATTGCGCCGCCTTGGAATGCGGTGAGGCCTTGGGTATCAAAGCTCTACGCAGGTTCCCTCGCCTCTATTCAACTTACTTTGACTCGGATTGATTCCAGAGGGGTTTGCTCAAATTGTAACGAATTCCCATTCGAAGGATTAGAAGCTGGTCTAGAAACAATCTAAGTGGAGCCATCATGCTTTTTGTTTGCTAGAAATCAGTAGGTTTGCTGTGGTGGAGTCAGCCTTGTTTGTGTTTGCATAGAACTTCCTTTCCTTTTAGGACTTTTCTTTTTCTTTTGTTTTTCTAGTGTATGCCCGAAAGGGCTTGGAAAAGAAATACTTTTGGCCGTTTGATTAGTGACGAGCCTAGAAGTTCTTCTTGTGAAAGCGAGGAGCTCGAAGACTCTTCTTTTGAGAGCCCGTTTTTGGAAACTTTAGTTTTGAGAATCTGTCTCTTCGTGAGGAAGGTACCCCTAGTACTTCAGTTGTGCCAGCGATGACAACTTTGAAAGATTACATGTTCCCAACTAGGACCAACCGAGCTTCGTGCATTAAATTGCCAGCCAGTACGGCTAATTTCGAGATAAAACCTAGTATTCTTCAAATGATCCCTATGTTCTTAGGAAAATATGATGAGAACCCTTATTTTCATATTAGGGACTTTGAGGAAATCTGTGGGACAGTTAGAATAAAAAACCTCACTGATGACGTTTTGAAACTTAAGATGTTTCCCTTTTCCTTGAGAGATAAAGCCAAGACCTGGCTGAACAACCTACCACCTGATTCTATTGAAACATGGCAGGAACTTGTTGCTGCTTTCTATATGAAATTCTACCCTAAGCATAAAACTGCAGCTGTTAGGCAGAAAATTAGTGCTAGTGTGCAACAAGAGGGAGAGTCTCTTTATAGGTTTTTAGAGAGATTCAATGATCTCCTATCCCAGTGTCCTCACCATGGATTTGATAAGATGAAACTTGTTGAGATTATTTATAATGGTTTAGACTATTCGACCAAAGCCATGGTCGAGTCTATGTCGCTGGTGAGTTCACCAGTAAAAATGCTGATGATGCTTTTACCTTCTTAGGAGCTATTGCTGAAAAATCCCAACAGTGGGAGTCTTGTGTTGAACCCCCTAAAAGACTCTTGGTCAATAAAAGTAGCACCAATGTGGTAGATACAAGCTTCGAGTCAGATGCTAAGTTTGCTGCTTTGTCTAGAAGGTTAGAAGCTTTGGAATTGAATCAGCCTAATTATAGGTCTCTTGTTGAACCTGATGATAGGATTAGAGCCGCTCAAGTCTCTAGTTGTGGAGTAGAGCCCAATAACTTGTTTTGGGAAGGTCATGTTAGTGAAGAACAAGCCCATGCTGTCTATAACAATGCTAGGTTTGAGAACCGTCAGAAGTTTGACCCATACTCAGAAACCTACAACCCTGGTTGGAGAAACCATCCTAATTTTTCTTGGTCTAAGGGACAGAATCAAGGTCAGTCTAGTAATTCTCAGCCTCCCCAGGTTTTGGTTATGCTAAGAACTCTTCAGGTCAACCCCAGTTTCAGAACCCTTCGGATAAAAAGATCACAAGTTTAGAAGACACTCTGGCCTCGTTTATTAAAAACTATGATAAGATTAACCTAATGGTTTCTCAAGGGATAGAAGAAAGTAAAAATATAGGTTATGCTAACTCCCAAGCTATTTCTGAGTTAAAAAACCAGGTTAGTCAGATAAATGAATCTTTGAGGGAAAAAGGTAAGTTTCCTAGTCAAACTCAACCCAATCCTAAAGCAGAGAAATCGTACAATCATGTGAACTCTATTACAACCCTTAGGAGTGGAAAGAAAGTTGACAATAAGGTTGCCATGCTTGATAGTGAACATGCTGTAGTTCACCCTTCTGAGCCAGAAAATGAGGAGAATGATAGAGTCTCTAAAGAGACCAATGAGGGTTCTGCTGAGCCCGGCTTTGTTCCCAGAGCCTCGTTTCCCCAGCTGCTAGTTCCAACTAAGAGCGAGTCGAACTTTAATGATATATTGGAGGTTTTTAAGCAGGTTACTATAAACCTATCTTTGTTGGATGCGATTAAGCAGATTCCCGCTTATGCTAAGTTTCTTTAGGACTTGTGTACATGAAAGAGTAAGCTTAATGTCCAAAAGAAAGCCTTCCTATCTAGTCACGTGAGTTCCATTATTCAGAATACCACTACTCCTAAGTATAAAGACCCAGGGTCCCCTACCATTTCTTTCACAATAGGTAAATACCGTGTTGAGAAAGCTTTGCTTGACTTAGGAGCCAGTGTGAATTTACTTCCATACCATGTGTACCTTAAGCTAGGACTTGGTGATATGAAACCTACCCAGATGACACTTCAGTTAGCTGATAGGTCCGTTAAAATTCCTCGTGGTGTGATCGAGGATGTTCTTATTGAGGTCGACAAGTTTATTTATCCAGTGGATTTTGTTATCCTAGATACCCAACCTGTCCCTGACCCAGAGAACCAGATACCAGTGATTTTAGGTCGCCCATTTTTAGCAACATCCAATGCGATCATTAATTTTCGAACTGGTATTATGAACTTGTCTTTTGGTAATATGACTATTGAGATGAACGTCTTTCATATTAGTAAGTTACCCTCTGAACTAGATGACTCGAGCATAGAAGAGGTAAACATGATAGGAACATTAGTTGAGGAGTCATTACCAAACACTTTGTTAGAAGATCCGTTAGAGAAATGCCTAGATCACTTTGGGATTGATTTCGATGATGATAATGTGATTAATGAGGTGAATGCTTTGTTAGATTCAACCCCTTTGTTAGACATTAGTAACGGATGGAAACCTAAGTTCGAACCACTACCAGTTTCTAAGTTTACCCTCGTTCCTTCGTTAGAAGAGCCTCCTAAGTTGGACCTAAAACCATTGCCAGATACCCTGAAGTATGTGTTTTTAGGCCCGTCTAAGACTTTACATGTGATTGTTGCTTCCGACTTGGATAGTGATCAGGAAAGTAGGCTAGTGACCGTCCTTCAAAACAACAAGGAAGCTTTAGGGTGGACCATAGCAAACATTAAGGGTATAAGTCCTACCGTGTGTATGCATCAGATCTATTTAGAGGAAGATACCAAACCTTCTAGGGAGATGCAACGAAGACTAAACCCTAATATGAAAGAATTAGTTCGAACCGAGGTTCTTAAGCTGTTAGATGCAGGCATTATCTACCCAATTTCAGACAGTAAGTGGGTCAGCCCCGTTTAGGTTGTTCCCAAGAAATCCGGTATTACTGTAGTCCAGAATGATAACAATGAGTTAATCCCGACCCGAGTGACCACGAGTTGGCGTGTTTGTATTGACTATAGGAAATTGAACAAGGTCACTAGGAAGGACCACTTTCCCCTTCCCTTTATCGACCAAATGCTAGAGAGATTAGATGGACATAGTCATTACTGTTTTCTAGATGGCTACTCAGGCTACAATCAGATCGTTATTGCCCCAGAAGACCAAGAAAAAACTACTTGTCCCTTTGGTACCTTTGCGTATAGACGCATGCCTTTCGGGCTATGTAACGCCCCTGCGACTTTTTCAGCGTTGCATGATGAGCATATTTTCCGATATGGTAGAAAAGTTTTTAGAGGTCTTTATGGATGATTTTTCAGTGTTTGGTTCGTCTTTCGATGAGTGCTTGCATCATTTGTCATTAGTGTTGACTAGGTGTAAGGAAAAGAATCTAGTGCTTAATTGGGAGAATGTCATTTCATGGTTCGATCAGGAATTGTCGTAGGGCATATCGTATCTTCTAAGGGTATAGAGGTAGATAAAGCCAAAGTTGACCTTATCAAGACTTTACAGGTCCCAAAAACCGTAAGAGATATTAGGTCATTCTTAGGGCATGCAGGTTTTTATCATCGATTCAATAAGGATTTTAGCTTGATTTCTATACCTCTTTGCAACTTGCTTGCAAAAGATGTTAAGTTTGTCTTTGATGATGCTTGTTTAGAGGATTTTGAGAAGCTTAAGACTTTACTCACTACCGCCCCCATAGTCCAGGCACCCAACTGGAACTTACCCTTTGAGATCATGTGTGATGGTTCAGATTATGCTATTGGTGTTGTGCTAGGTCAGCGAGAAAACAAATTACTTCATGTGATTTACTATGCTAGCAAAACTATGAATGATGCCCAGTTGAACTATACCACTACCGAGAAGGAACTGTTAGCCATTGTGTTTTCCTTAGACAAGTTTATATCCTATCTCTTAGGTTCTAAGATCGTCATATATACTGATCATGCTGCTTTGAAATATCTTTTGTCTAAGAAGGATACGAAACTTAGATTGATTAGGTGGATACTTTTGTTGCAAGAGTTTTCTCCAGACATTAGAGACAAAAAGGGTGCCGAAAATGTAGTAGCAGACCACTTGTCTAGGCTAGTTGTTGATTCCCATGATGAATCCCTTCCTATAAGGGATAGCTTTCCTGATGAACAACTGTTCTTTGTTACCTAAGAACCTTGGTATGCGAATATAGTGAATTATATTGTTACTGGTTGAATGCCCCAACATTGGAGTAAACAAGATCGTTCTAGGTTTTTAGCCGAGGTTAAGCACTTGTTTTGGGATGATCCTTATTTGTTTAAGTATTGTCCAGACCAGATTATTAGGAGATGTATACCTGAGAGTGACCAGTCCAGTATTATTTCCTTTTGTCATGATCATGCTTGTGGGGGTCACTTTAGTGCTAAGAAGACTGCTGCTAAGATATTGCAGTGTGGATTCTATTGGCCTTCGTTGTTTAAAGACTCCCATAGTTACTGTGTTACTTGTGAACGTTGCCAGAAATTAGGAACCATTTCCCGTAGGAACATGATGCCCTTGAATCCTATTTTAGTTGTTGAGGTCTTTGATGTGTGAGGAATTGACTTTATGGGTCCGTTTCCTAATTTTTTTGGTAACCTATACATCCTTGTCGCCGTAGACTATGTCTCTAAGTGGATTGAGGCGGTTGCGTGTAAAACCAATGACCATAGGGTTGTGATTGAGTTCTTGAAAAATAATATACTTACACCTTTTGGTACACCGCGAGCTATAATTAGTGATGGAGGGTCGCACTTTTGTAATGGACCTTTTAGGCTTCTGATGAAGAAATATGGTATTTACACATAAGGTAGCTACCCCGTATCATCCGCAGACTAGTGGTCAGGTAGAGGTTTCCAACAGGGAAATAAAACGTATATTAGAGAAAATATTTAACCCTAATCGGAAAGACTGGTCGTCTAGGCTTACTGATGCCTTATGGGCTTACCGTACTGCGTTTAAGACCCCCATTGGAATGTCGCCTTATCGGCTTGTGTATGGAAAGGCATGTCATTTACCTGTTGAGTTAGAACATAGAGCTTATTGGGCTGTTAAGCAACTAAATTTTTCACTTGACAAGGCAGGAGCCCATAGGAAACTCCAACTCAATGAATTGGACGAGATTCGTATAGATGCTTACGATAGTGCGAAGGAGTATAAGAACAAAATGAAACTTGTGCATGATAGAAATATTTTATGGAAGTCATTTTCTCCAGGTCAAAAAGTTCTTCTGTATGATACCCGTTTACATCTTTTCCCTGGGAAGTTAGTGGACGGGTTCTTTTATTGTTCGCACTGTCTTTCCTCATGGATCTGTTGAAATTGAGACACCAGATGGTAGTAGTTCTTCGAAGGTTAACAGTCAGAGATTGAAACCCTTTTTAGAGCCCTTTCCTACAGGTGATGTTGAGGAGGTCCCTCTGGAGGACCCTGTTTACCCTTGATTGACAATCGAGGAAGTTGTATGTTGTATATTAGTTTTTGATTTTCTTCACTCAGGTACTATCTTTCCAACTTTTCCTCGTGTTATTTTACTTTTAGTATTGCTCTTTCATTAGAAACATTGAGGACAATGTTAGATTTAAGTTTGTGGGTGGGAAAGAACTTTTTAGTTGCACTTTTGAAACTTCTAGCGTCACATGGTATCCGGTTAGCTAAGTTTACATACTATTTCTCACCGAAAAGATAGAAATTGGAATGCTAGGGATAACAACCATTTGAGACATTAGAGAAAAAGACATTGATATCCTTGAAACTCAGGAGAGAACTTGTTCCTTTTAGAGGGTAACCGTGATGAACCTAACCATACATGATGGAAAGGCAAGTAGGTCAGGAAATGCCAGAAAGACAAAGCAACCTCACAATTTAGTCTTAGCTACTGGATTGCGACTCTCTCTCAGTAAAAACTTATCATCATTAACAAGCTGAGCGACATCAAAATCTATGAAGAAAGTTGAAGACGTTTTAGGTTTGGAAGCAACAATAGAAAAGAATAATTCAAAAATCAAAGTTGAAGTTATAAGAGCAAATGATATAAGTTGTTAGAATCCATGATACCAAGACATCACAAGTTGCGAAGATCCAAGTTTTGAAAGTCCTTCTCTCATGGCCATGTAAATTGTTGTCTTGTAATTTTTGTTTCCAAAAAAGAAAAAAAAAATGAAAAAAAAATGAAAAAAAAAATCATCGTTACGTTTTGTTCAATAAGGCTAAAGGGAAGTAAAAATTTATAAGTCAAGCAAGAAATCGAAGAGAAGAGTTAATTGTCAAGGTTCTATGAGGTTCGATAGTTTATCATCAACAATTGAAGACCGAAGAAGACGTTGTTTCTACTGAGCACCATGAGAGAGTCGAAGAAAGATACATTTGGTTGTTTTGTTAGTCCGCTTTCAATCTGGCACAAGATCTTTCTAGTACTGGTCTAACTCATCACACGTAATTAGTCCAGCTGTGTAGCAGATGTCCCTCTCATCTTTATCTCTCTCCTAATCTTATCCAGCTGTAAAGCAGCGGACGCATCTTACAATGTTTATCTAGCTGTGTAGCGGATATCTCTTTATCTAGCAGTGTTGCGGATGTGTCTCCCCTTTTCTTCAGTTAGCTTTAGAGCTGACACCTTTAATTTATCTGGCATTCTAGTTACTTGGAGATAGGTTGAGAATATATATGTCCTCATAGCTCTTTGGATACTTTTGACCAATTAGAAGTAATGGTTTTGTGGGTACACCTCTGGTAAACCCTCCCGAGATTAACTCGGTTATTTTCTAGATTAATTTTGCTCGAGGACTAGCACATAATAAGTTTGGGGGTATTTGATAGACATATTTTTGTGTCTAAATTGTACTCAATGTCTCTATTGTTAGTGCTCGATTTTTGTACTAATTTTGATGCTTTGTGTGTTTGTAGGTGTTTTTGGAGAAATACACTTGTGTGGAAAAAGTTTCTCAAAAAGTGCTATTTGGACTCCCAGAGAAAAGTACTAAAGGCACCCTCAATTTGGATAAGGGGCACCTCAGTTGGGCACCTGCTATTCGCACCCCCAGTTTGGTTAGGGGGACACCATCTTCAACATTTCAAAAATTCGTTTTGGCGGGAAAGTTTTATTCTCAACTGTGTAACTTTCGATCGATTCTTGAAGGAGTTCTGGGTAGACTAAAGGGCTGAAACTTAATGGGTAGACGTGATATGTCATAAAAAAGCTGGTATGAGTGTTTGTTTCGATCAAATTTGGCTGAAAAATCCGTGAGAAGAAAACAGGGCAGCACATACACGGAAGAAGATATCCACGGGATTACAGCATGGTTAAACGTCAACTGATCGTGTTTGGATTGAGCTGGGTCTCTGCAGAAGCGTGGAGAAGTTAAATGAGGAAGATTCAGTAGCTGTATACGCGTGGAAGAGCTAAAAGTGGAAGAAAATATTCCCGAGAATATTTTTCATCAATGCCGAGTAATGGAGAATTCGATGAAGTTATTGCGTGATATTTTGAGGTTGTTGGGTTATAAATAGTTTCTGGGATAACAGAGATGAACGGGGGATAGTTAGGGAGACTTTAGAAGACAACATAGGCGAGAAATCAAAGTTGCAGAGAACTCCATTGTTGCTGCTGGTGAAGAACACACGAAGAACAACGACCCACAGAGAACCGTCGTTCATGCTACAGTGGAACGGCAGACTTATTTGCACAGTAACAGCGACACTAGGGCAGACTTATCTGCAACAGTGACACAGACCAGTGGGTCTTAGAGAAACAGTAACACATATAACTGTTACAAACCCGGTTTTCATTATATTTTTCCCTTTTTATCATTTGTAAACCCATCTTTGAGCATAAATGAAATCAACTTTTGAGCATGTTTCCAACATGATGAGAGGCTAATTTCTCCCACAACCAAGGCAGTGAGGAAGCTATTTGCGCATGAATAATTGGTAATCATTTATTTCCTCTAATTTATAATTTATAATTCACTCAATCATTGCTTTTGCAGAGTTTTTAATTATTTACAAAATTTTTCTTCATTAGTTGTGATTCAATTAGATAGGTTATGCTTTGTTTAGATAATCTATGCTTAGGGATACGATTAAATTTTGAGAATTTTCCAGATTATTTGTGAATTATGAAATAAGAGTCTTAAAAGATAATTACAGTTTTGGATTGTTTACCATAATTTATTCATGTGTAATAGTGAAATCAGTGTCTTGGTTGTTTTCTAATATCTTGAAGTCAATTTTGTAATAAGTTTTCTTTGTTTTTAAATTTTTATTAAGTCTTAAATTTATTACCTTCATAAGTCTTAAAACAACCCTTTTATCACTATCTACAACAACTTTGAAAACACATCAACTCTCTTGCACGACGTTGGGCGATGCCCAACGCCAGACTTATTCTGGGCGTTCCTAGCACCAGAACATTATTGCATGGAACTGGGGCATGTGCAACGTCAAACCCAAGTATGTACATTGCCTGAATTTCTATGCACGCATGTCGCGGAAATGTAAGCTCATTCCTAATGCCGTTCTACAACGACTTCTTCTTTACTCATGCGTGTTTCGAGTATGAGACACCTCCTTGAGATCTGAGACATAAATATTCTACAAAACTGTCTCTCAGTTGAGATTGCATAAAACACACAGGCTTGGTGACATACCAATCCCTCAGGATTGGGCTCTTGGTGCAACACCTGAAAATGCGGGAGTATAACAACCACGCCTAATATTTCGTTCGAAAATCTGTATGGACTAAACTCCAATATAATCCCGAAAGCACCAACTTAAAAGTGAGACTCAATCAAGAAAGATATCAAAGAGCTTTATTATCAGTAAATCAACTAGATAGAAATCCATGAGATTGAATAACTCGGATGGTACCAAAGACCAATGTCTGATTTATCAACTGTGATTGAACTACACACAACCTGTTATATTTCAAATATAATACGGAAAAGAAATAACACAGACACCAGAAATTCTGTTAACGAGGAAATCGCAAATGCAGAAAACCCCGGGACCTAGTCCAGATTTGAACACCACACTGTATTAAGCCCCTACAGACTCTAGCCTACTACAAGTTAACTTCGCACTGGAATGTAGTTGAGCCCTAACCAAGTCTCATATCGATTAAGGTATAATCGCGTTCCTTCGCCTCTTGAATCCCAGCAGGACTCTGCTCATGTGATTCCCTTAGCTGATCTCATCCACAACTAAGAGTTGCTATGACCCAAAGTCAAAGACTTGTAAACAAATTTGTCTCCCACAGATAAGTCTATTCTGGTTTTGTTTTCGTCTTTAGATAAATCAAGGTGAACAGGAAACTCAACTAATAGTCTGGTCTTATACTCCCGAAGAGCAGCCTAGAAATATTACTCACCTCACAATAACTAACTGATTAACCAAAGAAGTTATTGCGGAATTACAAGAGTCTGAGACGAAGAACTGTTGTGATTACTTTTTATATCTTACCTATCGGAGATAAATCTCGAGTAAATCTTAGAGAAGATAAAACTCAATACGATTGAAAAAGTAAGATCAGAATACGAAACTGTTAGAGCACTGCTCGGTCGAACTCGCAAAAGTTGCAATCTCAAGCTTGTTTGTCAAGTTTAGTTGCCAAAACTCTTGATTTCTAGTCTACTTATAGCTAAGTCTCGGATATAGGAAGTGTAGTTAAGCTTTATACTTCACGGCGTTCATCGAATGAAGATGAAGAACTACTCAAGGGAACTTGTGGAACTCCATCACCAAAAGGTATGTGGAGACTTGAACTCATATATCACTCAAAAGTCTATCTACTATGTATCCTATTTGAGACAAAAATTCCTATTGCTATATAGACTTCAATTATACACATTTTGTATTTCGAGCCGAGTTTATCTCGCCTATTTCTCGAAATATGTGTTGGTAAGCTTTCGTTTTAACCAAGTTCATCTTTTATTCCTGACGAAAGTCAAAAGATGATCATGTGAAAATCGCCTTGTAACATCTTACGTGATTCGTGTGAGAAAATCATTTGATGTAGACTCAGAATGTTTCGTATTGATCATTCGATCACTTGAAAATTGCTTTGAAGCTAATAGTTTGTTGGAGGCAGCTATTGTCGTCTTCCAAGAATGTTTCAATGATTGAAATGAGGTTTTAGAACATGTAACATGATTGGATATAAACATAGTGTGTATTCACATTTGTGTAATGTACAAAATCGGGAACCATGGTATGCTTACCCGTACGCGTACTGGTTGATTGTTGGAAATCCGAAACTAAGTATGCGTACCCGTACGCATACTGGCGGAAGTTCAAGTCCGTGAATTTCTGATGGAATTTGGAAGAGTAAAATGGTATGCGCACCCGTCAGCGTAATGGTGTAACCAAACTCAGTTCGGCTACTTAGGTATGCGTACCCGTTTGCATACTTAAGTAGGTTATGTTCTAAAATCGGTTTGTTCATGAACTAATACATTTATATAATAAGGAATGCAATCTTTTGCAAACCGTGGGTATAATTTTCATTAAATGATTCGAGTGAATCAAAATCGATTTTGCTTCAATTGTGTCTTGTATACTTCTGTGAGAATATAAACAATTGAACAACTCTCTAACTAGTTTCATTTTAACTAGTTATGATAAAGATGAATAAGGTTGATATGAAAGTGCTCATATGGCTAAGCATTGGTTAATTATTATTGAACCAACTAAGTGTACACGTTTAGGTACGGCTATGAAAGTGCTCATATGGCTAAGCATTGGTTAACTATGATGGTACATTTCATTTGTGTATAACAAGCTAAGTTCGATTTAACGGTTGAAAGATATTAGCTTGAATCTAATCAGGTTTACGTCTAACGGTGAATATTGAATGCTTTGTTACCAAGGTAGCATTGATTGCGAACCCTGATTTGGAGACTATATAAAGGAGAACTCTGACAACTGGGAAACCTAATCCCCACACCTCCTGTGTGATACTAGTTGCGACTAGAGACGATTCTCCTTTGACCTTAGATTTTTCACGAAACCCTGTAGGTTAACGACTTGAAGACTTCATTGGGATTGTGAATCCAGACCCAACTATTTCTTTATAGTTGCGTATTCTGATCTAGTTGTTTTCTATCGTGTTGAGTACTATCTTCTTTAAAATTTGCTCGAGATTTATTCTCCGATAGGCAAGATTGAAAAGTAGTCACAAACGTCTTCGTCTCATCGTTTGTGATTCCACAATATCTTGTTTCGTTAATCGATTAAGATTATTGTGAGGTGATTGATAATACTAGGCTGTTCTTCGGGAATATAAGTCTGGATTATCAGTTGGTTCATGTTCACCTTGATTTATCAAAAGACAAAACAAAACTCATAGGTATATCTTTGGGAGACAGAGTTATCTATTCAATAGACTTTTTTGTGTGATACATATTTGTTTATCAAGTCTTCGACTTTGGGTCGTAGGAATTCTTACTTGTGGGTGAGATCAGCTAAGGGAACCAAGTGCGCATAATCTGGCGTGGTTCAAGAGGCGTAAGGAATGCAGCCGTACCTTGATCAGTGTGAGACTGATTAGGGCTAAACTATATTCCAGACCGAAGATAGCTTGGTAGTAGGCTAGTGTCTGTAGCGGCTTAATACAGTGTGGTGTTCAAATCTGGACTAGGTCCCGGGGTTTTTCTGCATTTGCGGTTTCCTCGTTAACAAAATTTCTGGTGTCTTGTTATTTATTTCCACATTATATTTTGTTATATAAAAGAAATATCACAGGTTGTGCGTAGTTCAATCAATTAGAGAATCCAACCTTTGGTTGTTGATTATATTAATTGACACTTGAACATTGGTCTTTGGTACCGTTCAAGTTGTTTCACATAATAATCAAGCTCACGGATTTCTATCTGTTTGATTTGCTGATTACATTGTGAAACAGAGATACGAACTCTTGGATATATTTCCATTGATTGAGTCTGAATGTCTGGTTGATTCTCTTGGAATTATATTAGAGTTTTTCCATACAGATTGCTAAGCGAAATATTGGGTGTGGTTGTTAGACCCCCGCTTTTTCAATTGGTATCAGAGCAGGCAAACAAGTTTAAGACCTCATAAGTCTGTGTTTGTGGCGATCTGACTCTATGGACAGAGGTGTTATCTCTGATAAACGCAACGCCAGAAGCAAAAGTTCTGTTTATGAAATATATTAAAGAGAAAGATTTTTCAATCTCAAATATAGATAAACCTAGTGTTTCAATGAAACAAGCTTGCATTGACAAATGTTACCCCGATTACCTTTCAAACGAGTCTGACTCTGTTGATGAAAGTGAAGCAGCTAAGGAGAGTAAACTGATTCTAAATCTTGTTAGAATCCAGGCTGATAGAATCAGTCGGTTGAAAAACAATGTCAATGTACTTCTTGGTATAGTGAAAGATCATGACTCTAATGTAAAAACTCCTAGCGAGTAAATCACCAAAGTTCGCTCATCACGAACCTTACTCGAGGCGAACCTCAAAAAGGATGCTTTTTGAAAAAGTGGGGGTACAACAACCACACCCAATATTTCGCTTAGCAATCTGTATGGACAAACTCCAATATACTTTCTAGAGAATCAACCAGACAGTCAGACTCAATCTAGATAAAAAAGTATATCAAAGAGTTTATATCTCAATCTCTCGATTTGATATATACTCGAGCAAATAGGTCAGAATACTAGAGAGACAACTTGGATGGTACCAAAGACCAATATCCAAGTGTCAATCAATTTAAATCAACAACCAAAAGGTCGGATATTCTAATTGATTGAACAACACACAACCTGTGATATTTCAATTATATAACAAAATATAATACGCAAAAGAAATAACACATACACCAGAATTTTGTTAACGAGGAAACCGCAAATGCATAAAAACCCCGAGACCTAGTCCATATTGAACACATAATGTATTAAGCCGCTACAGACACTAGCCTACCCCAAATTAACTTCGGTTTGGACTGTAGTTGAACCCCAGTCAATTTCACACTGATCCAAGGTACAATTATGCTCCTATGTCTCTGATCCCAGCAAGATACTACGTACTTGATTCCCTTAGCTGATCTCACCCACAACCAAGAGTTGCTACGAACCAAAGTCGAAGACTTTAATAAACAAATCTGTATCACACAGAAAAGTCTACGGTAATAGATAAATCCGTCTCCCACGAATATACCTACGCGTTTTGTTCCTTCTTTTGATAAATCAAGGTGAACAGGAACCAATTGATAAACCGGACTTATATTCCCGAAGAACAACCTAGTATTATCAATCACCTCACAATAATCCTAATCGACGCAGCGAAAAAAGATATTGTGGAATCACAAACGATGAGACGAAGTGTTTTTGATTTCTTTTATATCTTGCTTATCGGAGATATCAATCTCAAGCCAATTATTACAATTGTACTCGTACGATAGAAACAACAAGATCAGATCACACAACTACGAGAAAGTAGTATCGGTCTGGCTTCACAATCCCAATGAAGTCTTTAAGTCGTTAACCTGGTTTAGAAGAAGAAACCAAAGGTTAAAGGAGAATCGACTCTAGCTTAACACAACTAGTATCACACAGAAGGTGTGGGGATTAGGTTTCCCAGTTGCTAGAGTTCTCCCTTATATAGTCTTTCAAATCAGGGTTTGCAATCAATGTTAGCTTAGTAACAAAGCATTCAATATTCACCGTTAGATGAAAACCTGATTTAGATTCAAGCTAATATCTTTCAACCGTTAGATCGAAAACTAGCTTGTTACACACAAATGAAATACACGTTTCTAGGCTTGTGTAACCGTACCCAAACTTGTACATTTGTTGGTTCAACAACAGTCAACCAAATGGTTAGCCATATGATCAATTTCATATCAACCATATTCTTCTTCACCATAACTAGTTCAAGTGACTCAAATGAACTAGTTAGAGAGTTGTTCAATTGCAAGGAAATCTTATGTAACTACACAAGACACAACTGAAGCAAAAACGATTTGATTCACTCGAATCGGTTCATGAACTATATAGCCATGGTTTGCATTTGCATTCCTCAGTTTATATAAGAATAAGTTCACAAACATCATTTTTAGATATAACCTACTCAAGTTCGCGGACTTAAGTTCCCGGACGGAGTTCACAAACTCCAGCAGAAATTTTTGGGACGAGAACTTCTGCCAGTTCGCAGACTTGGCTCACGCCACCATGTCGATTCTCTTGATCAAAAAAGTTCGCAAACTTCGGTTCAAGGAATAAGGACTTATACATATATGTGTTTCCACAACAATGCTTATATCCTCCAATGGTTATATAATCTAAACTCTCATTTAAATCATTGGAACATTCTTAAAGGACGTTGATATTCTATAGTTGTTATTCGCAAACTATTTTTCGCCAAAGTAAGCGATTTCCAAAGTGATTGAAACTTGTCATGAATTTCGTCACTAGGTAAAGATGAACTTGGTTAAAGCAAAATCTTACCAACACATATTTCGAGAAATAGATAGGCGAGATAAACTCGGCTCGAAATAGCAAATGTGTATAATCTAAGTCTATATAGGAAAACGACTTTTGTCTCAAGATAGGAGATAAATAGACTTTTGAGTGATAGATAAGTTCAAGTCTCCACGTACCTTTTAGTCGATGAAGATCCATCGGTTCCTAGAGTAGTCCTTCGTCTTGTATGATGATTGCCATGGAGTTCTTGAGCTCAACTACACTTTCTATCCTAGTCCGAGACCTTAGCTATAATAGACTAGAAATCAAGACTTATAGTTTTGATCACTAACATTAACAAACATGCTTGAGATAGCAACGCATGCGAGTTCGACCGAGCAATTCTCTAACAATCTCCCCCTTTGTCAATTTTAGTGACAAAACTATCAATACATATGGAATACAAAAAATAAATAAATTAACTTTTGTAGATCCTATTCCATACGCCTAATCTTCAACATTACTTGAAATCTTCGTCACTTCCAAGTACTCCAATGATCCCAAAGGTTGTAAGTTCAGCATCATCGTTGTTGAAAATCCATAGCTATAACAACGAGAAAACAAGAGTTCTCGATCATTGTTATATAGTTTCATAGTATCATTACACAGCGTCAAAGTTGAATTGTATCACAACTTCAACAACAATACTATGGTAATATGTATCACTCCCCCTTAGTCAATACTCCATCTCACATGGAAATCACTCCCCCTTATATAATGATCCGAAAACCATATGTATTTGTTGTGTGAACTACATATTAATTCTCCCCCTTTTTGTCAATAAAATTGGCAAAGGTACAAGAACGAGATCCTAATGAAATTTCCAAAAAGAGACATTTCTTGACCAAAAGAAAGCAAAAATATATCATCTTATTTAGATGCAATCTAAAGCCGAAGCTAAATGCATTCATCAAGGAGTTTATAAAGATACAAGATAACCCCTACAATATTCCACAGCCGCACTCCCCACAAAGATTTGTAAATTAAGCACAAGTTCAATTAAGAACTCTCCCCCATAAAATGTCATTCCCGAAAGAACAACAAGAGCGACCTTAATTCCGAAAGAAAAGAAGGATTTCTTTGGACACAACACACAAAGAATTCTGACAGAAAAAAAACAATCATACAGAAACAAATACAGAATTGAAGTAAACAATACTGGAGTTTCAGTCTGAATTTCCCAAAAGATCGAGATAAACACATGGGCAAGAGTCATAGAAAAAATTAATGAACCAAAACAACACCAATAGAATGCCGTAAGTGTTGAAACGTAGCAGCGTCTAATGGTTTGGTGAGAATATCAGCCAATTGTTGCTCGGAAGGCACAAATTCCAAATTTATGATACCATTTTCATAGAGGTCTCGAATAAAATGGTATCTTATATCAATGTGCTTCGTTCTTGAGTGCTCAACAGGATTCTCAGTGATTCGAATCGCACTAGAGTTATCACAAAAGATCTTCATTATTCCAGTATCAATTCCATAATCAGCTAGCATTTGTTTCATCCATAGGAGTTGAGTACAACATGAGACATCAGAAATATATTTTGCTTCACATGTAGACAGGGATTGTGAATTTTGCTTCTTGTTATGCCAAGCCACAAGATTCAGTCCTACGTAGTAAAAAACCCCTGATGTACTTTTTTCGTCTTCTACACATCCTGCCCAATCAGCATCTGAATAAGCAGAAAGGTCAGTGTTAGTATCAAAAGTATAAGATAGACCATACCCGACAGTGTGATTAACATATCGTATGATCCTTTTTGCAGCTGCAAGATGAGATTCCTTTGGATTAGCCTGAAATCTAGCACAACAACCAACACTAAAATAAATATCAGGTATAGTAGCTGTAAGATATAAAAGGCTACCAATAATAGATCGATACAATTTTTGATCTACTTTTACTCCTTTCCCATCTCTGTGCAGTTTATCAGTAGTGGGCACAGGTGTCAGTTTTGGAGATGACTTATCCAGACCGAATTTTGACACAAGATCCCTTGCATACTTTTCTTGGGATAAGTAAATTCCATCCTTATGTTGTTGAATTTGTAATCCTAAGAAGAATTTTAATTCACCAACATTGCTCATTTCAAATTCTTTAGCAAGAGAGACTTGGAAATCCTTTGCAAATCTCTCAGAAGTTGAACCATAAATGATATCATCTACATAGACTTGAGAAATGACAACATCTTTCCCTTGGTAAACAAGGTTTTATCAGCTCCTCCTCTTGAAAAACCTTTTCTAATGAGCGAAGTGGTAAGTTTTTCAAACCAGGCTCTAGTTGCTTGTTTTAACCCATATAATGTCTTTTTGAGCTTAAGAACATGATCTGGGAAATCAAGGTTTTCAAATCCTTTAGATTGAGCAACATATACTTCCTCCTTTAGAATTCCGTTTAGGAATATGGATTTTATATCCATTTGGAAAAGCTTCACCTTGAGAAAACAAACATGAGCTAATAAAAGTCTAATGGACTCAAGTCGCCCACATGACCAAAGGTTTCGTCAAAGTCGATACCTTCAATTTGTGAGTATCCTTGAGCGACAAGTCTGGCTTTATTTCTGATAATTGTGCCAAATTCATCAGACTTGTTCTTGAATATCCATTTATTTCCAACAATATTGACATTGGAGGGACAAGGTACGAGTTTCTATACATCTTGTCTTTCAAATTGATTTAACTCTTCATGCATTTCATTCACCCAAAAGGGATCATTCAGAGATTCATCAATATTTCTTGGTTCTACTTGTGATAGATAACAACAAAAATTGCACATGTTTTGAAGTTGTCCTGTAGTATTAGCTGTAGAATCTCTTCCCCCTAAAATAATGTTGGGATCATGATTCCTTTGAACCCAGAGGTGTCGTGGAGGGACACGTTCTCGTTCGTCAAGAGTAGCCTGATCAGTGCTCTTCTCCTCGTCACTAGAAATATCAGGATCAGCAACAGTTGGGATAACTTCAACTGATTCTGGTATTTCTTTGACTTTCTCAATTGTCTCGGTAGGAGGCAATTCAGCAGGAGGATTATCATGATGAAAATCACTAATATCATCAATAATAACGTTAGCAGATTCCATCATGACCTGGGTTCTGAGATTAAATACTCGAAAATCACGGATATCAGAGGCATAGCCAAGAAAGATACCTTCATCACTTTTGGTATCGAATTTCCCTCTCTGTTCTCGATCTTTTAGGATATAACACTTACTTCCGAACACTCTAAGATAATGTAAGTTGGGTTTTCTTCCATACTACAACTCATAAGTAGTGTTTAGGGTTTTAGACCGTAAGTAAACACGGTTGATCAAATAACATGTTGTAAATACAGCTTCTCCCCAAAACCTTAGAGGTAAGTTTTTGTTATGGAGCATTACCCTGGCCATTTCCTGAATGTTCCTATTCTTTGTTTCTGCAACTCCATTAGCTTGAGGAGTAATGGGTGGTGAGTATTGTTAAATAATCCCCAGTTCGTCACAAAATTCAAACACCTTAGTGTCCTTGGATTCAGTTCCACGATCGCTCCTAATTTTCTTTAGTTTGCGACCTTGTTTGTTCTGGATTCTTTTAACAATGATCTTGAATTCATCAAGGGTTTCATTCTTATGAGAAAGAAATGCAACCCAAGTGAATCTGGTGTAGTCATCTACCATAACTAAAGCATACTTCTTACCAGAAATCGTGGGTTGTTAAATTGGTCCGAAGAGATCCATATGAATTAAATCAAGTGGAGCTTTAGTGAGAATATCTCGAGATGATTTGTGGTGAATTTTCGTTTGTTTACCCTTTTGACAGGCACCACATACAGCTTCAATCTTTGCATTGATTTTGGGAACGCCTCTAACAAGTTCTTTGTTAATGATCTTAGTTAGAAGACGGTAATTGATGTGACCAAAACGCCCATGCCAAAGATGTGTAGATTCCACCTTAGTCAAATTGCAATAGTTGCTGAACTGAGTATCAAGAAGATAACAGTTGTTTTTACCACGAGTTCCTTGAAAAATTACTTTCCCAGTTTTGTCTACAATGTCACATCCATTTGGATTGAAGACAACTCGATGGCGTTTGTCACAAATTTGACTAACAGAAAGAAGATTTGCAGTCATACCTTTTACGTAGACTACATCATGGATTTCAGGTATGCCGGGTAATTTGATCGTCCCCTTCTTGCTTATGTAGCAACAAATCCCATCTCCAAATGTTACAGGCCCGCCTTTATAGTCGTCTGAGGAGACGAACCAAGTGAGATCACCTGTCATATGTCTGCTACATCCACTATCAAGAAACCATTGAAAGGGTGATGTTGATTTTAAAGAAAAAGCTCTCATACTATCAGTACTATTCTGTTTAGGGTTTCCTGATAGTTTTGTATGTCCTTTTAGAGAAGCAAAAAGTTTTTTAGTTCTCTTGTGAAGATTACCTGCAACTTTTAGACTCTTTTAAAAATACACACAATCATGTTGAAAGTGATTGGAGGAATCACAAAACAAACATGGGGCCAACACCTTTTAGTTTGGCAGAGCAGTTCTGAGTCAAATCAGTTTTCACAACATCTACTCGTTGTTTATCACCTGATTTACGATAGTTCTTCAAAGAGGAACAACTGGAGTTACTCAAATCCATTAAGGTACTTTTTATGGGTTTCAAATCCATGAGTATTGCAATTTCAACAACAAGATCAGAATTGATCCGGATTTGTTCGTCCAACCTTTTATGGAGAATAACCAGTTTATCAGAACTTTTTCTACGATTGGTTTTTAAACCTGGTAAAGAGTTACAAGAGACTTTATCGTCCATAGAGTCAGATCGCTACAAACACAGACTTGTGAGTTCTTGAATATGTTTGCCTGCTCTGATTGTAGTTGCAGGAAATCCTACACTACACCCCTCGTATGATTTTATTATTAATCAACTCATTTTAGGTTTAAACTCTTTATTTTATTGAAAAATCTTTGAATGTTCTTACAAGAAAAGATAAAGAAATCAAGAATGATCTCTGTTCTAGACTTTATCTCTCCTATTTACTTGTTTCTTACTCAAAAAAAGATCTCTCATCTCTTTACAATTTGAACGACTATTTATAAGGAAATACATAGTGGATGACAGCTAATCTGTCCCTTATTTTCGGGTATGGCTTGCGACATTCTCGCAACCTTACAAATGTTAATTTAGCAAACTCTCTAATTTTCGCAGGATTATCATATCTTTCTCGTGATCTTAGCTGACGTCATTTATTTTATCATTTCTGAAATTGTTCTGCGACCCTGTTGTACTGTGTCACTGCTAATTTCGCTGAAACATTGTCATTGCGAGATTCTGATCCTACATCTTGCCTCTTCTCATATATTCTCTGCAAAGTAGAGAATGATGTGAGAAATGCCGTAGCTGTTCATCTTTTCATATTCTAAATTTATCAAACGTATTCTCTCTTCCATTTATTTCTTGACACGTCTTCTGTAACCGCTGCTTTTCAACCGCTCACGTCTTTTCGTCTTAATGGTGTTTATTTCTTCGAGTAAAAAATCTCCTTTATATACTCTTCTTACCCCCTTTTTCCACTTTTCTTTTTACTTTCTCTTCTATTTTTATTCTCTCGTCTCTGCAACTATGTTATTCTTCTGAAAATTCTGCTGCTGTAATTTTTTCTTCCTTCAATCCTTTTACTTTATATACATTCCCATACTCTATATTCAAACATGGCTCCAAGTGGTCATAGATATGAGAAGAATTTACAAGATGTCCAAAAAGATCTTGCTGATAAAGGTTTCATACTCCCCACCATACCTGGTGAGAATGCCAAATCAATTCTTTCTGTCAAGATTTTCTCTGATCAATATTGTGATGATCAATCAATCATAATTTCGCTAGGTCAGATTCTCGCAGGTCTTCCTATTCCTATTTATAACCCAGATATTCCTTTATTTTATGAAATTCTCGCTCATTCGGGATTTTCGCGAGCCATCTTCCAACTGAGTGGGGACTGCATCCGTCTGATGCTAGAGTTCGCTAATCGTTGTGATGGTAGAGGATCTCTGTACTCCAAAGAACTTAGGGATCCTAAATTCGCAAACCTAGAGATAGTTGCTGAGAAGTATACAGTAGCGAATTTCTTTGAGAACTATGAACTTATCTCCATGAAGAAAGAGAATACTCGCTGGGGTATTCGCTTAAAAAGGAAAGATAACATTGATGAAGCCAAAGTTCTTATGCAAGATATTGATTGGCATTCTGGTAAAAACACAACTCCTCGCCAATCCAAAGATGATAAATGGTGTGTTTTTCCTTTAATGCTAAAAGGACCCTACATTGCTGGGTCAAATATCTTCTTGCGAATCTCGTTGTTTATCAACCTTGGGTTTTCTCTTGGCCCGAGAAGGAGAAAGAGGTATGTTTCTCCCCTTTAAATCATTTTATATTTCTTTATTGATTTTTACGATTCTGTTCGCTAACTCTTGCGACATTCCGCAGATCCAAAAACTGAAGGATAGTTATAACATGACTGGGAAATCTATTACTCTGTTAGCTCTTCGCTCATACACAGATGAGGTAAGAAATTTTCTCTTATGATTTTAAATAGTACTGTTACTTCCATGCTTCCATTTCTTATTTTTATCTGTGTGTGAAGATTATTGCTGAAGTATAAGAATCTGCTGATGTTGCGAAGATTGGTGATAAAGGGAAAGGTGCTCTTCGCAAGGAAAAATCAACTGGTCCTCCTCCAAAGAAAAGGAAAGTTTGTTCTTCTTCCCCTTCAAATATTCCTCCTCACGAAAATTCTGAAAGTGATAAGGGTGATGAGGACAACGATGATATTGCTGCAAGTGAAGATTCTCCACCTGAATCTTCTATGGTTAAGTTATCTGGCCTCTTTTCTGATTCTCTACAAAGAATGGGAGATAGCCAATTCGCAGATACTTGCAAAGCTCTCGCTACCCTTTGCGATGTTCCTTTACTGGATGGTGATAGCTCTCTTCGTGGAGTTTCTAGATCAGTGACTCCCGATTTTTTGCATTCTCTCAATAGTATGGTATATTTTTATCCTTTTACTTCTTCATTGTTATAATTCAAAATTTCTTTCTATATTAATATTTTTTATATTTTTTCGCAGGCTGGAAAAGCTTCTTTTGCTGTTGCCTCAGATCTAGAGAGAAGACGTGAAAATCTTGAAAAGAAGAATCTTCAATTTCGCAAAAAGAATGAAGAATTGGAAGCTGAAGTTAAAAGTCTTTGCGAGAAAAATAAACAATTAGAAATTGATTCTTCCTCGTATAAGAACAAAAATTCTAGTCTTCAGTAAGCTAATAATCAGCTTTACGGTATGTTACCTTTCTCTTTTCTCTTTGTTCATTCATCCTGTTGTTTTATCTTATTTAAACGATCCTTTTTGCAGAATTTATGGTCTTTCTGATGAAGCTACCCTTCTTCGTTCATTTCCTAATGCCTTGGATAATGATACCCTTCTTGAGCGTCTTAATAATTCCTTAAATAGCTTCTCAAATGATAAAATTTCTTCTCTTTCTCTAAATGAGCTTAGATCTAAATTTCGCCTCTTAGAAATTGATCATAGAGCCAATCGATTTAAGCGTCTCCTTTTTGATTCTAAAGAGAAAACCAATGAGTTAAGAACCAAAATTAGTGGTCTCATAGATGATAAGGATCGCATCTCTGACCAAGGTGCCAAGGCTCTGGCGAGATTCCAAGAGGCTCTTGTTGAAGTTCAACTTGAACGAGATGAAGCTAACCGCAAGAATATCGAACTCTGCGAAAGGGAAAATCAAATTCGTTCTCGTCTTCTTATAAGTAGTGAAGATGAATTTGTTTGGGCTGCGAAAATCTTAGATGATGCTTGAAAAGACTTAGGTGTAAATGTTAGTCTTCAAGTTGAGCATACAGCCTTGATTAGATATATGATTTCTGACAGAGAAGGTTACTAACTGCTCTTCTTTACTAATTTTTTGTTTCTTATGAATTCTCATCAAGTTAATAATTGATTGTCTTTTGCTCGCAGATTCTGAAAATAGATATCGCGAAAAGATTGAGGAACTCGAGGCTGAAAAGGAGGAACTCACAAAGAATCTTTCTTCTCGCAACAACAAATATTCTAGATTGAAGAATCAAATCAAGATCACTGTTGCGAATTTTCAGAATGATGCTATGCATTTTCGCAATCAAACTATCCAAATGGTTTGTGATGATCATAATATCCCACATTATGATTATCCTTGTCTTTTAGAAGAAATCCCACAGAATACTCCCGGTTTGATTATCTCTGATAGCGAAGCTGACGATGAGGAATCTGATAGTAATGGAAGTTCTGATGGTGATGAAGATTCTGACGCAGACGAAGAAGGGAACAAGTCTAATGAAGATAATGAAGGATTAACCAAGAAGTAGTCTTCATTTCTTTCTTTGATTCTTTGTAATACTTGTACATTTATTTCTTCTTTCTGTATATTTGTGTCTCTTTCATTTTGACCTGCATTAATTAAAACAATTCTTCTTTGCAATACAGTTAATCAATATAATCATTAATTCTTGAATCTTTGAGTAAATCTATGATATGGGAGCAAATAACATTTTATAATTTCATACATTCCCATACTTGCCTCTGTTATTTGAATCCAAATGAGATATTTCATAAAAAAATTCTTATTGTATAACTTCACAATATTGTGCGAAGTGAATTTAGTTTCTTTTCAAAGTCTCATACATGTGTGGTCTTATTTTTCCTTCCTAATTAAAGGTCTTATTATGCCACCTCTTGTCATTGCGACAAAATCGCAGGACGTCCTTGCACTTTCATGCAAAAACCCATTGATCTTGCCTTAACTTTTTCTTTTGTATTATGGCCTCTTCAGGAATGTTGCGACAATATGACAAGCCTAAATATTCTTGCGAAAATAAAGCCCCATGACATTGCCGTCTTGCGACAAAATCGCAGGACGTCTTCGCACTTTCATGCGAAAACCCATTGATCTCGTCTTATCCTTTTCTTTTGTATTATTGCCTCTTCAGGATTGTTGCACAAATATGACAAGCCTTAATATCCTTGTGAATAAAAAGCCTCATGACATTTGCGTCTTAAGTCACTTATCAGCTCCCTAATGGAGGGTGCCGCCCTCATCTTCCCCCTGGTTTCCCCTTCAAGGAGGCGTACTTCTACCATACAAGGTTAGCTCATCCCATCCAGTCTTAACAACAACCAGTTGTTTTCGCAGCCTCTTATCCCTTTTACCTATAGGTCTTATGGTTACGAGACTGCACCCTAAGTGGGGTTTTCTTCAGGCCGAGTGCAGTATAAGCCAAGACTTTTAAAGAATGGTAAGGACGCTTCAAACGCCCCCGACACTCTTGACTCAACCGTGTACCTCGGCGCCTTGGTCAGATTCCGCACTCCTTGGGAGAGTCCTTATTACCTTAGTCGCCCAACCTAAGTCATATGCTTAAGCTGAGAATCCAAGGTGCCTGTCTCGGATGGGCTTTATTGACCCCAAATCTCCATGACTCAGGTTCCGGGGGTGGTGTAGCCTTTCCCTGAGCCATGCAACAGGTACCCCCTTATATGACGTACTTTAGGTCTTACATTTGCCTCTTGCGAAATTGTATTCGCGAACTAGGGTGTACGCCATAAAGTTTCTCCTCTTTCTCTTTTGTCATTCTTCTCTGATTAGTTTCTTTAAAATTCATTATCTCTGCGAAAGTCTCGCAAATAATTATATTATATCTGAATTTCGCAATCTCAGTTTTGTTGTTCAATCAAATGTATTTTTGAGAATTTTACTTATTGCGAGAATATCGCAACAACTTAATCATTCATACTTTTCTTGTTTTTATTACCTTTGCCATCCTTTGCTTCTTTATTATTTTATGCTACTGGTTCTTTGGTAGTGGTATGTTCATCATTTTTATTCTGAGCTAGAATTAATTTCGCAACATCTCTTCTCCTTTCCTTTCGATTGTGTCCACCATCAACCTCTCACTTCTTTTTACATCTTTGATTGTGTGTCGCAAGTTTTCCTTCTTGTTTGCTATTCCTTCGCAAGATTCTATCTCAGTTTCGTAACATCTTTTTACTTCGACCCAATCTCCCTTTATGATTCCTACACCATTGGGGTGAGGGAATTTGATGCACTGGTGGAAAGTTGAAGCTACACCTAGAATCCCATGTAACCAAGGTCGACCAATTAACGCATTGTAAGGTGATTCTACATCAACGACACAGAATGAGATTTCAGAAGATGTTCCCTTCAATGGAATTCACATAGTAACCTCCCCTTTAGGCTTGTTAGTAGTACCATTAAAACCATATATCTTATATGTTGATGGTATAAGACCATCATCTCTTCCACCCATGGTTTTATAAGTATGATAAAATAAGATGTTCACAGAGCTTCCAGTATCGACTAGAATTCTATTGATTGCCCATGAATCTTCAGCTTCATCATCCTCATCTTCTTTTGGTTTTGGATTAATTTCTAGTTTTATTACCAATGGATTGTCATGCACCTCTTCTCCTTCGGGAATTTCTTCTGCAGATAATATGTTTCTGCCATTCCTCTAGTGGCGAAATTTTCGCAATATTCATAATTTCTCTTCCATCATTATCTCTTGCGAACACTCTACTCAAAACATTATCATAAAAATCTTCAATTGTCTTATATGAATGTACGATAGAGTGACATAATAGATTTATTGCTTTTGCACCAACTTCTATGAAGAATGTTTCTTTCTTTTTCATCGTATTCACTTTGTGATGTTCTGGTGGTGGTGGTAATGGTTGAGATTGGGGATGCCCTACCATAAAGTCGTTTAGTTTTCCTTGATCTATCATTCTCAAAATAATTCTTTTTACATTTCTGCAATCATTTGTGGTATGTCCATGAAAATGATGATAAGAACAAAATTCATGACTCCTGTGGTTTGGAGGTGGTTCCGTTCCCACGTTCCACGGTGTTGGTATATTTTCCATCAAAATTATAGCTTCCCATATCTTCTCCACACTTGCATTTAGAGGTGGCATCTTGATTTCTTCCCATATTACCTTGTGACTTCCTTGTCCTTTATTATAGTTTTGTCTTTGACCTCTATAAGTTTCTTGCGGTTGATTGAGCCTTTGAATCTTGTTATTTCCTCCACGATTGTAGAAATTTCTTTCTCTTTCATACTCTTCTTGATCTCGGCTCCCCATAGCTACCAATTTCTGTTGATTGTTACTTGTCACTTTCTCTTGTTGTACTTGCTAAGTATTCGCCACTGTGTTTATTAGCTTGGGTAATAAGCTTGCATTCGCTGTTTGTGAGATGGTGTTCGCAACTGGATATGATTCCATTTCATTTTGCCTTTCCTCTAGAGAAATGTATTCTTCTTGAAGTTTTCGCAATTCAGTCATTGTAATCGTATTCTTGACTCTGAAAATTTGGACATACAATAGGTTTGTTGCAAACATAGCATTGATAAATGATAATATGAGATATCTCTCATCTACACGGCCAGCCATTTCGCTACACATAGTTCTCCATCTTTTAGTCAAGTGTTTCAAACTTTTGCCAATCCTTTGTTTTAATCCAAACACATCTTTTATACCAGGTCGTGAGGAATTATTACTTATATATGCCCCCAAGAATGTAGTCTGCAAATGATTGAAGGAGGTTATTGTATTATTTAGTAAACCTTCAAACCATTTTAACGCTTCTCCTGTTAAGCTGGATGTGAAATATTTGCACAATACCGCATCATGATTTTCCCATTGTAACATGCACCTCACATAGGCTTTAATGTGCTGAATTGCACAAGTTGTTCCATCAAAAATGCTGGTTAACGCGGGCAAATTGCATTTCGGTGGTATTCCTCCTAATTGTACTTCCCTTGTAAATGGAGTTTTCGCAGCTTCTTCTATTTCTTCATCCAATTGTCTTCTACCTACTTCTCCTCTGTTATTTAGCATTCCTCTCATTTTTCTTCTAATTCTTTCAAGATTTTTTTATTTACGCATGAATCTTGATCCATTGGTCTCTTTAAATTTGCTTCTCTTCTTCTGTGTTCACGTCTATCTTCTCTTGCGAAATTTTGCATCAATTCTTCATTATCCTCATCTCGTCTTCTTCTGCGATTCTCTTCCTCATCTCTATCCTGAATTCGCAAATGATGATGTCTTTCATTTTACCCTCCATAATTTTGTTCATTTCTTATCAATTCAACTCGCTGTCTTTCATCCATTCTTTTTACTCTATCATACTCCTCATTGAGATTATCGTTATTCCGGTTTTGTGTACGTCTTCTTTCTCGATTGTCATGATTGTTCTGGTGAATTGTCTCCTGAAGCTCTTGTTCTTCCATTTCCGCTCTCAATCTCTCACGTCCGTAGATTAAACGTGCTTGTTCAGCATAATGTCTTTCAATTTCTTCTTCAATTGTCTGTTGATTTCTTTGAGTTTCTCTCACATGTAAAATTCTTCTTCCTTCCTCTTGATTTCCTTCGCCATCTTGGTTATTTTGTCCCTGATTTTGCCCGTTCTCTTGATTTCCTCCAATTTGCCATCATCAAAAGTTTCATTCTGTGGAACGTAACGATCATCAATTCTTTCTCTATTTTCGCGATATTCTTCATTAGGATTTGATATTTCTTCTTGAATATTATTTCCAGCATTGATTGTGGGTGAATTTCGCCTCATTTCTCTTCTAGTCGATCTTGAATATGATTTTGTAATACTTCTCGATCTTCTATTCTGTAGTCTTATATTCTCCATCCTTAATTCGTGATTTTTCCTTGTTAAATTTGCACGCTCTTCTGCTTCAGCTCTTCTTTCTTTATGCATTCTTCGTCTCAATGTTTCTAACGCTCCAATTTACTCACCTCCATGAATTATTCCTTCGTCTGCTTCTTGATTTCTCTCTTCCTGTCTATAATTTCTGTTTTGTTGCTCTTCTTCTATTTCTTCTGCTGAATTTGATCGCCAAGTGTGTATGCTCACCCTGTCATAATCTGTATTCCTCTCTTGAACTAGTGTTTGTTGAATTGGCGGTTGAATTTGATTTTCTCTATTATTTATCGTTCTAGTAGATTCTCCCATTTCACTTCTTTCTCTTACGACAATTCTTTTGCTTCTTCTAATAGTAGTCGGTTGTTCGGATGTATTTCTTCTTCTAGCCATTTCTTCAATGCTAACAGTATTGCAAGAAATTATGAAAAATGCTTAATCAATCACTTTAAATTTTCACAAATCTCAATATCAATCTTTAGCTTTTTCTAGAATAGTCTTCAACTCGTCCCTGTTTCTAGCGCCATTATGTAGTTGCAGGAAATCCTACACTACACCCCTCGTATGATTTTATTATTAATCAACTCATTTTAGGTTTAAACTCTTTATTTTATTGAACAATCTTTGAATATTCTTACAAGAAAAGGTAAAGAAATCAAGAACGATCTCTGTTCTAGACTTTCTCTCTCCTATTTACTTGTTTCTTACTCAAAAAAGATCTCTCCTCTCTTTACAATTCGAACGACTATTTATAAGGAAATACATAGTGGATGACAGCTAATCTGTCCCTTATTTTCGGGTATGGCTTGCAACATTCTCGCAACCTTACAGATGTTAATTTCACAAACTCTCTAATTTTCGCAGGATTATCATATCTTTCTCGTGATCTTAGCTGACGTCATTTATTTTATCATTTCTGAAATTGTTCTGCGACGCTGTTGTACTGTGTCACTGATAATTTCGCTGAAACATTGTCATTGCGAGATTCTGATCCTACAATAATACCAATTGAAAAAGTGGGGGTACAACAACCAGACTCAATAATTCGCTTAGCAATCTATATGGACAAACTCCAATATACTTTCTAAAGAATCAACTAGACAGTCAGACTAAATCTAGATAAAAAAGTATATCAAAGAGTTTATATCTCAATCTCTCGATTTGATATATACTCAAGCAAATAGAAATCTGCGAGTTTTTATCAAATACTAGATAGATAACTTGGATGGTACCAAAGACCAATATCCAAGTGTCAATCAATTTAATTCAACAACCAAAAGGTCGGATATTCTAATTGATTGAACAACGCACAACCTGTGATATTTCAATTATATAACAAAATATAATGCGGAAAAGAAATAACACAAACACCAGAATTTTGTTAATAAGGAAACCGAAAATGCAGAAAAACCCCAGGACCTAGTCCAGATTGAACACACACTGTATTAAGCCGCTACAGACACTAGCCTACTCCAAATTAACTTCGGTTTGGATTGTAGTTGAACCCCAATTAATCTCACACTGATCCAAGGTACAGTTATGCTCCTATGTCTCTGATTCCAGCAGGATACTACGTACTTGATTCCCTTAGCTGATCTCACCCAGAACCAAGAGTTGCTACTACCCAAAGTCGAAGACTTTAATAAACAAATTTGTATCACACAGAAAAGTCTACGATAATAGATAAATTCGTCTCCCACGAATATACCTACGAGTTTTGTTCTGTTTTTTGGTAAATAAAGGTGAACAGGAACCAATTGATAAACCGGACTTATATTCCCGAAGAACAACCTAGTATTATCAATCACCTCACAATAATCCTAATCGACGCAGCGAAAAAAGATATTGTGGAATCACAAATAATGAGACGAAGTGTTTGTGATTTCTTTTATATCTTGCCTATCATAGATATCAATCCCAAGCCAATTATTACAATTGTACTCGTACGATAGAAACAACAAGATCAGATCACACAACTACGAGAAAGTAGTATCGATATGGCTTCACAATCCTAATGAAGTCTTTAAGTCGTTAACCTGGTTTAGAAGAAGTAACCAAAGGTTAAAGGAGAATCGACTCTAGCTTAGCACAAATAGTATCACACAGAAGGTGTGGGGATTAGGTTTCCTAGTTGCTAGAGTTCTCCCTTATATAGTCTTTCAATTCTGGGTTTGCAATCAATGTTAGCTTGGTAACAAAGCATTCAATATTCACCGTTAGATGAAAACCTGATTTAGATTCAAGCTAATATGTTTCAACCGTTAGACCGAAAACTAGCTTGTTACACACAAATGAAATGCACATTTATAGGCTTGTGTAACCATACCCAAACTTGTACATTTGTTGGTTCAACAATAGTCAACCAAATGGTTGGCCATATGATCACTTTCATATCAACCATATTCTTCTTCACCATAACTAGTTCAAGTGACTCAAATGAAATAGTTAGAGAGTTGGTCAATTGACTCAAATGAAATAGTTAGAGAGTTAGTCAATTGCAAGGAAATCTTATGTATCTACACAAGACACAATCGAAGCAAAAACGATTTTATTCACTTGAATCGGTTCATGAACTATATATCCACGGTTTTCATTTGCATCCTCAGTTTATATAAGAATAAGTTCACAAACATCGTTTTTATATATACCCTATTCAAGTTCGCGGACTGGGTTCGCGGACTTAAGTTCCCGGACGGAGTTCACAAACACCAGCAGAAATTCTCGGGACGAGAACTTCCGCCAGTTCGCGGACTTGGCTCGCGCCACCATGCAGGTTCTCTTGATCAACAAAGTTCGCAAACTTCGGTTCAAGGAATAAGAACTTATACATATATGTGTTTCCATAACAATGATTATATCCTCCAATGGTTATATAATCTAAACTCTCATTTCAATCATTGGAACATTCTTAGAGGACGTTGATATTCTATAGTTGTTATTCACAAACTATTTTTCGTCAAAGTAAGCAATTTCCAAAGTGATTGAAACTTATCATGACTTTCGTCACTAGGTAAAGATGAACTTGGTTAAAGCAAAATCTTACCAACACATATTTCGAGAAATAGATAGGCGAGATAACTCGGCTCGAAATAGCAAATGTGTATAATCTAAGTCTATATAACAAAACGACTTTTGTCTCAAGATAGGAGATAAATAGACTTTTGAGTGATAGATAAGTTCAAGTATCCACATACCTTTTAGTCGATGAAGATACACTGGTTCCTTGAGTAGTCCTTCGTCTTGTATGATGATTGCCATGGAGTTCTTGAGCTCAACTACACTTTCTATCCTAGTCCGAGACCTTAGCTATAGTAGACTAGAAATCAAGACTTATAGTTTTGATCACTAACACTGACAAACATGCTTGAGATAGCAACGCATGCGAGTTCGACCGAGAAACGCTCTAACACTTTGGAAGTTGAATATCTTTTGAGTAAACTCTCTATTAAAGGATGTTCCAAAGAGTCGACTATACCAACTGCTTTTGTCCCAACTGTAAGAAATTCAGTTCCAGAAGTAAAATCGGGATCCTTTCCTATTGGAAAAGATGTGCTTGTGTCTTCCTCTAATCAATGAATATCCACATCACATGGAAGGAAGAAATCTCCAAACGATGGTGTTATGTATGTTCTCTCTAATCACTCAGGTGATCAGAAAGTGTGTCTCTTTTGCAATTCAAAAGGACATGTTGAACGGAAAAGCAAGTCTAGGTTGAATAACAATTCTATTGTTCATCTTCAACACACCTTAGATTTAATACTCCAAGGTGTAACTGACATTCGGATGTCTAAACCTATTGGTTTTAGTACTCACCCTGTGAACTCTACCAGGAAAGTCAGTTCTACTTGCTCATCGAATCTATGGTCAAATTGTAACTCTAATTCAATTTGGTTAAGGAGATTTCAGAAAGATTCCCCTCAACCTAATGTGAAAAATAATGTTCAAGATGTGAAGAAGATTCCTGTTGATAAAAGCAAAAATGGAGATATGAAGGACAATCTTAATCTGATAATTGAAGGATATAAGGATCTTATCAGCAAGCTGTCAAAATCCTCCACACAAATCTCTCCTGGTAAGGATTCTAACTATGTCTCGTATTTTGATGACAATGAGTTTTATGATAATTTTTCACATCCAAAAGGATATTCTTCTGGATTTGGAAGAAAAAAAAGACTCAATCATGAACATCATTCATTTAATGAGCCTAGAGATCATACTTGTGCTAATTAATCACAAGGTTGAAATCTCACTCACAAAAATCCTGGTTGAGTGAGATAAGGTCAGGTATACTTTTGGCTATATGCTTTTTGATTAGTTGAGTCATTTTCTTATCGTTCATAGCTAAAATTTTGTCCACAATCAGCTTTGCCTAAGTATTGTCCGTGTTTTATGAGTCTCTTCGGGTTTTTTTTCCCCTTAAATTCGAGGAAGTTTTTGTTGCAACCTTGTTTCCTGCTACTTTTGTGCTCTAAATTGTTTCTCTGTGGAGATATATATTTTATTGAGCCAAAAATTTGTGAAAGGAAATCTTCATGTAGCAAAATTATTGTTTTACGTTACCTCATGTTGTGTTCGTACGGTTATCCGTATAACTTGTCACGAATCAACTTTGGAAACCCTAAAAGTTACCTTCCCTATAAAACCATTTAAATACCAAACCTATTGAGTCACGTACGTGTACCCTAGGTTATTGTCGTTTTGTCAAGAATGTCTTCATCTTCCCACCCTGGAGGTTTTGCAAGAGGTTTTCTTGATAAAGGTATTCGTTTTGAGTCCAAATGGAGGAAGAAAAGAACTCTAGTAGAAGATGATAATCCTCATGTTACTATGCCTATACACATCAGGATGTTGAGAATGAGGAAATGGTTTCTTCTGAAGTGGTTCATGATTTTCTTAAATACTTTGAGGACGTAGAACTGCAACTTGTTGATACTATGAAGAGTCTTGATGTGTTAAGAACTGAGTTGAAAAAGGTTAATTCTGACCTTGTTCTCATGAAGACACATGTTAAATATCTTCTCAATGAGGATATCTTCTCTGAAGAAGCATTGGATGTTGTCGATCACAAGCTCAAAGGACTCAAGGCTCGTGGAGTTTCCGAAAGTGGTCTCTTATTTCTGTTCATGATCGTGTTTTGGTTTATGAGTCTTTTGATTTTTTGCTTGTTATCTTTCTTATTGTCTAGGAAACTTATTTTGAGAATTTATTCTTGTATTTTAAGAAGGATAACTAGGGTTTGGAATAGCCATTGTTGTGAGTACACATAGCTATTTCCAACGTTTTTCATCTTGCAATGTTTATAGATTTGTTTATTTAAATTCTAAAGTTTATTTGGAAGATGATTTTGCAGTATTAATCTTTATGGTTTTATATATTGCAACTTGTTATGGTATATGTGTGTTTACGTCCGTGAACCATGATTGTCCCATAAATGGTCAAAAGTTAAGTCTTTCATTTGTCACTATGCAAATATTGATAAAAGATTGAATGAACTTTTGACAAACAAAAGTTAAGCCTATTATGTCATTATGCAAATATTGATAGAAGATAGGATGAACTTTTGTTTACAAAGATTAAGTCTATTATATGTCTCTATGTGAATAGTGATAAAAGATAGGATGAATCTTTGTTTATTCCGCAGTATTGATCTTCCCTGATCCACATCTTTGTGTATGTATTGTGTGGCGCCGTAAGTTTTCTTATGTTGAGCGTTTCCGATTAAATCAATCATAGTTTCTCTTGTGGTTAATTTAATTGAGTATTTTGGATACAAATTCATATTTCTTGTGATTTTTTAATGTCCAAAGAAATCCTTCTTTTCTTGTGAAAGTAAGGTCGCTCTTGTTGTTCTTTCGGAAATGGCATTTTATGGGGGAGAGTTCTTATTTGAACTTGTGCTTAATTGCCATATCTTTGTGGGGAGTGCGGCTGTGGAATATTATAGGGGTTATCGTGTATCTTTATAAACTCCTTGATGAATACATCTAGCTTCGGCTATATGATTGCATCTAAACAAAGTTGATATGTGTTTCTCTTTTGGTCATGAAGTATCTCTATGGAAATTTTATTAGGATCCCACTAGTTTTCGTACCTTTGCCAATTTATATTGACAAAAAGGGGGAGAATTAATGTGTAGTTCACACTACAAATACATATGGTTTACGGATCATAAAGTAAGGGGGAGTGGTTTTCATGTGAGATGAAGTATTGACTAAGGGGGAGTGATATATCTCACCATAGTATTGTTGTCAAAGTTGTGATACAATTGAACTTTGATGTTGTGTAACAATATTATGACACTGTATAACAATGATTGAGAGCTATTGTTTTCTCATTGTTATAGCTACGGATCTTCAACAACTATGATGCTGAATTGAACACATTTAGAATCATTGGAGTACTTGGAAGTGACGAAGATTTCGAGTAATGTTGAAGAACCAAGGAGATCAAGCATTTGGATGATAAGCTACAAAGTTTATTTATTTTGTAATCCATATGTATTGATAGTTTTGTCACTAAAATTGAAAAAGGGGGAGATTGTTAGAGCACTGCTCGGTCGAACTCGCAAGCATTGCTATCTCAATCTTGTTTGTCAAGTTTGGATGCCAAAACTATAAGTATTGATTTCTAGTCTACTTATAGCTAAGTCTCGGATTAGGATAGGAAGTGTAGTTGAGCTTTAGACTTCACGGCGTTCATCGAATGAAGACGAAGAACTACTCAAGGGAACTTGTGGAACTTCATCACCAAAAGGTATGTGGAGACTTGAACTCATCTATCACTCAAAAGTTTATCTACTATATCTCCTATTTGAGACAAAAAGTCGTATTGCTATATAGACTTCAATTATACACATTTGGTATTTCGAGCCGAGTTTATCTCGCTTATCTATTTCTCGAAATATGTGTTGGTAAGCTTTCGCTTTAACCAAGTTCATCTTTTATTCTTGACGAAAGTCAAAATATGATCATGTGAAAATTTTCTTGTAACATCTTACATGATTCGTGTGAGACAATCATTTGATGTAGACTCGAAATGTTTCGTATTGATCATTAGATCACTTGAAAATTGCTTTGAAGCTAATAGTTTGTGTGAGACAACTATTGTCGTCTTCCAAGAATGTTTCAATGATTGAAATGAGGGATTAGAACATGTAACCATAATTGGATATAAATATAGTGTGTATTCACATTTGTGTAATGTCCAAAACTGGGAACGATGGTATGCGTAACCCTATGCGTACTGGTTGGTTGTTTGAAGTCCGAAACTAACTATGCGTACCCGTACGCGTACTGGCGGAAGTTCAAGTCCGTGAATTTCTACTGAAGTTTGGAAGAGTGAAATGGTATGCGTACCCGTACGCGTACTGGCATGAACAAACTCAGTTCGGCTACTTAGGTATGCATACCCGTTTGCATACTTAAGTAGGTTATTTTCTAAAATCGGTTTGCTCATGAACTAATACATTTATATAATAAGGAATGCAATCTTTTGAAAACCGTGGCTATAATGTTCATTAAATGATTCGAGTGAATCAAAATCGATTTTGCTTCAATTGTTTCTTGTATACTTCTATGAGAATATAAACAATTGAACTCTAACTAGTTTCATTTGAGTTAGTTACGATAAAGATGAATAAGGTTGATATGAAAGTGCTAATATGGCTAACCATTGGTTAACTATTGTTGAACCAACTAAGTGTACACTTTTAGGTACGGTTACCTTTATCTAAATGGTGGTACATTTCATTTGTGTATAACAAGCTAAGTTCGATCTAGCAGTTGAAAGATATTAGCTTGACTCTAATCAGGTTTTCATCTAACGGTGAATATTGAATGCTTTGTTACCAAGGTAGCATTGATTACAAACCCTGATTTGGAGAATATATAAGGAGAACTATAGCAAATGGGAAACCTAATCCCCACACCCCATGTGTCATATTAGTTGCGACTAGAGTCGATTCTCCTTTAACCTTAGGTTTTTCACGAAACCATGTAGGTTAACGACTTGAAGACTTCATTGGGATTGTGAAGCCAGATCCAACTATTTCTCTATAGTTGCATGTTCTGATCTTGCTATTTTCTAACGTGTTGAGTACTATCTTCTTTAAGATTTGCTCGAGATTTATTCTCCGATAGGGAAGATTGCAAAGTAGTCACAAACATCTTCGTCTCATCGTTTGTGATTCCACAATATCTTGTTTCGTTAATCGATTAATATTATTGTGAGGTGATTGATAATACTAGGATGTTCTTCGGGAATATAAGTCTGGATTATCAATTGGTTCATGTCCACCTTGATTTATCAAAAGACGGAACAAAACTCATAGGTATATCTGTGGGAGACCGATTTATCTATTCAATAGACTTTTTTGTGTGATACAGATTTGTTTATCAAGTCTTCGACTTTGGGTCGTAGCAACTATTAGTTGTGGGTGAGATCAGCAAAGGGAATCAAGTGCGCATAGTCCGCGTGGTTCAAAAGGCGTAAGGAATGCAACTGTACCTTGATCAGTGTGAGATTGATTAGGGATCAACTACATTCCAGACCGAAGATAGCTTGGTAGTAGGCTAGTGTCTGTAGCGGCTTAATACAGTGTGGTGTTCAAATCTGGACTACGTCCCAGGGTTTTTCTGCATTTGCGGTTTCCTCGTTAACAAAATTTCTGGTGTCTTGTTATTTTTTTTCCGCATTATATTTTGTTATATAAAAAAAATATCACGGGTTGTGCGTAGTTCAATCAATTAGAGAATTCAACCTTTGGTTGTTGATTATATTAATTGACACTTGAACATTGGTTTTTGGTACCATTCAAGTTGTTTCACATAATAATCAAGCTCACGGATTTCTATCTGTTTGATTTGATGATTACATTGTGAAACATAGATACGAACTCTTGGATATATTTCCATTGATTGAGTCTGACTGTCTGGTTGATTCTCTTGGAATTATATTGAAGTTTGTCCATACAGATTGCTAAGCGAAATATTGGGTGTGGTTGTTAGACCCCCGCTTTTTCAGAAACTACAAAGAAAATAGTTGGATCTGGCTTCAAGAATCCCAAATGAAGTCTTCAAGTTGTTAACCTAATAATGGTTTTGGAAAACCTAGGTTAAAGGAGAATCGACTCTAGTTTGCAACTAGGACACACGAGATTGTCGGGATTAGGTTTCCCATATGCTAGAGTTCTCCCTTATATAGTCAGTCAAATCAGGGTTGCTTATAATCAATGCTAAGACAGCTTAGTAACAAAGAAATTAATATTCACCGTTAGATGAACTCCTGAATTAAGATTCAAGCTAAGTCTGCTTAGAAACTAAGCAATCAATCTCCACCATTAGATGGTATTATCTTGATACACACAAATGAAATATACCTATTTTAGATATGGATGAACCGTACCCAAACATGTATAACCTGTTGTCTCAATAATAGTTAACCGAAGTTGGCCACATGAACACTTATAGTCTACCCACATTCATCTAACACTTCTAAATCAAATATGATAATCAATCAATCATGATAGATAATCAAATGAATCTAAATGTGTTTCAAGAGAGTTGTTCAAATGTTCATCATCTCATAGAAATATATATGAACCATTTGAAACATAATTGGTTTGGTTTGTAATTGTACAAAGTACTTATACAAGAACCAATTCATGAACATAATGCCATGGTTTGTAAAACAAGTTCACATACCTTATTTCATTAAAGTTCTAGGGACTTTAGTTCGCAAACAAACCTGAGTTCACAAATGAACCTGAGTTCATGAGTATGTATTTCATACTTACCGATTTTAGAACCTTACCACTGTGTTCGCAAACAGAGTATGCGAACCACAGTTCCAGACTTTGGCCTTGTCATGCCGTTCGCAAACAGAGTACACAAACAACAGTTCCGGACTTAGCCTTGTCTAGCCATTCACAAACAAGAGTTTCGGACCTGAACTAGAACTTCACAGTGCACACACAAAGTATACATACTGTGTTATATCTAGGCATTGGTAGTCGTTTAAACTCTCATTCAATCATTGAAATATCCTTAGAAGACAACAATGATAATCTTACACATACCACTAGATTCAAGTAATTTTCGAGTGATTAATCAACCAATACGAAACTTCCCAAGTTAACATTAGATGATTGTCTCATACAAATCAAGTAAGATGTTCAACGTAATTTTCACATGATCATCTTGACTTAATATTTAGTTTCCAACAATAAATTGTTCCAACTAAACTCGTCAAGTAGATGATGAAGTTTAAGCTAAAGCTAAAAGGTTCCAACACGTATTTCGATAAATATATAAACGAGATAAACTCGACTCGAAATTTCAAATGTGTATAATGTAAAAGTCTATATATCTATATGACTTAGTCTCTTAAGAAGATAGAATAGACTCCTGAGTGATAGATAAGTTTTAGTCTCCATATACCTTTTTTTGATGAAGTTCCTCCAAGCTCTTCAGTAGATCTTCTTCTTCAATTGGTGAACGTCGTGAAGTTTAAAGCTCAACTACACATTTTTATCCTAATCCGAGACCTAGCTATAATGTTAGAACATAGCTCGGTTGAACTCACCAAGCTTTGGTATGTCAAGTTTGGTTGTAATATTTTAATATAAAAACTCATCTAGAGTCGCTTGATTAAATACTAGAGTCAAATTCGTGTAGGTTAGACTAAAAGTCTAGGAATGTTGAGACATACAAGTATTACTCTGAAGACTTTAAAAATGTGAAGAAGTAACGAACTACAACGACGACATCATCCTTCCACTTGAGGTTAGTAATATTGACTTGAACTGTTTCATTTCTAACGTATCTTTCAAGTCGTTCAATATTGAAAACATAACTGCGAAGCTGTATATATTGCACATATTGTATAATACTCTAGTGATGTGACATGATCATAATAGTATGATCATAGTATTAAGGAATTAGACTACGAAGTATAACGCTTATCTTTTGAACTTCATAGATATGACATTGACATAATCTTGTATATATTATTATGATTATGTGAATGGGTTATGGTGAAGATTTCATCCTAGGAAACAATGTTTTACATTTATTTAAAGGAAGTACATTCATGAACTTATTTCATGAATCGAAAGGGAAATCAATAGGGTTATTGGTCCGGCTATTCATTGTAAATATTTGGATGACCAATATGTGTGAGTTAGTAGAACCGATCTTAACTCAGGATATGTATCTTGGTATAACTAATTACAATGCCTAGACTTATGATTTGGTATGACTGGTTTTGGTAATTGGTGTTACCGATCCTAAGTAATCACCATGTGATGGTATGATCGATCCTTGTAATTGGCGTGACCGACCCTAGTAATTGGTGTGACCGATCATGAGTGTTGTGTGACCGATACTTGTAATTGGTGTAATCGGTCCTGGTAACTGGTGTGATCGATCACAAGTAATACCATGTGTAGATGGAACCGATCCTTCTAACTGGTATAACCGATCCTAGTGACTGTTGTGACCGATCACAAGTAATTTCATATTTAGGTATAACCGATCCTAGTGATTGGTATAATTAACTGATTGAACCCATTGTAGATGGTGGATTTTCGACAAAGGCTAAAATTGTAAACTCATAATTATACGAAGCTCTGATTCAGCAATCAGACGTGAGTATCGAGACACGGCTCTCTCATCGAATTCTCAACGGGGAGTACTTTCTCTCAGAGTACATGTGGATATGTAGTCTCACGACAGGACAACGACATATCTCAGGAATACTGAATACTTTCAGTGATTATTTCTATATAGCATCACGTGATGGACGGCACCTAGACAGCTTGCTCTTCTAGTATAGAGCGATAACGTCTTCAGGAACAAACAACGAGTTTACCCTGACTATATAAAGGATATGACTTACCGACAAACTCATATCGGGATAATTAATGCTTCTAGACAGCTTGCTCTGCTAGTATAGAGCCACAAAAGTTAATTATTCCTAATTGCTCCTGTTCCATGGTCGAATCCACGACTGGTCCCCTGGAATGGCAATAACAATTGTTCTGATTCTATGATCCAATCCACGACTTGATCTCATTGAATAGCAATAACTATATTATCTCATTACTCCGATTTCATGATCGAATCCACAACTGGTCTCATAAATGGTAATAGATAAACCTTAATTACTCCGATTCTATGGTCGAATCTACGATCCCATGGAATGGTTTCACTTTATTATTCTGATTTCGTAGTCAAATCCTCAGCTGATCCTATGGATTAATAATAAACATTTTATTACTCAGTTTTGTGAATTATTCTCCACTGGATTCCACAATTAGTAATAAATAATCAACAACCGGGCGTCTGAGCTACCTCTAAGTAAGCCCCGATTCAAATGGTGAAGGTGTATTCAACGATGATACACTAACAGTCACCGCACGAACGAATATTTCAAAAATACAACGAAACGATGAACTTATGCAAAATAAAGAAGAAAATAATAAATAATTAAAAATATTGACAGGGTGCTGGGAGCACGGACACACGACCGACCGACCGTGGCATGGTCAATCCCACGCCAGTTTTATATTTTTAATGCATTTTTATTTTTTTCCATGATTTGATGAAAATTCTCTCATTTTATCAAATCTCCTTCGCCTTGAGGAAACTCCTCGTTTCATGGTACTTCCATAAATCCATAAAAAAATAATATAAAATTAAAAAAAGGAGTGTGGGGCGTGACCATTGGCCAACCGGCCATGCCTTGGTCCCAACCGGCCCCACACCCACGGTTCCTTATTATTTTATTATTATTATTATTTCTCTAATTTCATGAAAAAACTCCTTGATTTCATGGTATTTTTGCACAAATCATCAAATAATAATAAAATAAATTATGAAAACTTATGGGACCGGGCCTTGGCCGGCCGGCCATGCCCTAGCCAGTCCCACACGCCCCTTTGTTTTCTTATTTTCTTATTATTAATTTTCCTTGAATTCATCAAATTCCTTGATTTCATGGTATTTCTCTCAAATTAGGAAAAATTCCCTCAAATCATCAAAATACTTAAAAATATTAAAAAAATAGGAAAACTCGTGGGACCGACGGTCCCACACGCCCTTGTTTTCTCGAATGGATGCTCAATTGCACGCCAGAAAATATCAAAATTCTTAGGACTGAGACGCGGACGCCTTGGGGACACGAGCACGCTATCTTGACCGACCAAGATTGGTTCTTTGGCTCACGGAAGCCGGTCCCATCAATTTTCACAAGTTTTGACCTAATTTGCACAATTGCTCGTATTAGGTCCAAAACTCTCCCAAACACTTTGGATTTTCATGAAGTGATCGTCAGGCGGTCACGGGACAACCCAGGGCCGGTTTCATGACTCCATGGTCAGTCCCTCGCCTCGTCATAATTAATTAGGTTTTCTCACCTAAGGCTCAGACGAGCATTTTTGAATAAATGATTAAGCCAGCATTTAATCATTCTTCCACCAACAAGTCGTCAACTCTTCAGGAGTTCTCCGTATTTGCTCACGTGAGCATATGGACACTACATGGTTGATCCACGGTCCCATGTAATCGCTCCCTCCTTCGTCCCATGGTTGAAATTCTGACGAACCATGAATTGATCATCAATTGATCAAATTAGGGTTTCTGAATCCAAGGATATCATTCCAGATTCTAACCTTAATAATTTTATGACGACCTCATGGTAATTAATTTTATTAATTATGCTCGGTTCAACGGCCAGTATTCTAATTAATATTTTTGGTACGCTGCCAATAATCCATCAGACGAGCAACACATGCTCAGACGACCAAATATTCAACAATTCATCACATGAGCAACACTTGCTCAGATGATAAATATTTGTTCAAACCAAGGAATATTGGTTCAACAATCAATATTCAACGATCCATCGAATGAGAAATACTTGCTCACTTCATCGTAAGAACTATACCTCTGTCTCATGACATGTTCAATTCACGAGTTTCAGAACATCATGTTCAACTCAACGACTACATGGACTCATCGTCCCATCAAACCACGAAGTCATCAATTGACTAACGAACCACGAGACGTCAATCATGTCACTTGGGGGGATATCACTTAGGGTTTTGGTCTGGCGGTCTACGGCACGTGTGTTCAAACGCACGATGGAATGTGAGCAAATCGTGCAATCAGTTGAAGGAATTCACGAGGTAGTGGGTGGAAAATCGACCAAGTCTCCACACGTTGAGCAACTGGTTTCAAACACGATCTCCACTTCCCCACTCCTTGATTCCAACAACTGTCATACTTCATGGAATCATGGTGTCTATAATTCCATCAATATAAATAAGTCTCTGAATCATGATTGAAGGAGGAACAATATCATCAATCTCACGTCTCATCGACAACACGAGATCATCAACTCATCAATTGAGCAACTACTCTCAATTGAGCAATTTCAATCACACAGAGCTTATCATATTCGGAATTCACACACCCACAATCTTTGATTACCATTGATTCCACACATTTCTCAGCTTCTCTCATACAGATCAACCCATCCTCTCTTGTGACCGAATTTGCTCTGGAACGGTCATTGTCTTGATTTAGGACGGAGTACTACAGATTGATCTCTCGAATCTAAAGCACCCCCTTTGCAGCGGTGCATCTGTGTGAGGTTTAACATTTCGCTCGGTTCGAGGAGTCTCCTCCGTACGGTCGTCTTCTCAATTCCTTAAAAACCAGCAAATCGTTTTTCCCCATCTACACCCATGTATGTGGTTTGGTATCACATAATAGTCTTGGAATACATGCAAACCAATTCTAAACTTGTTTGGAAGTGTGGTATAACCGATTCCGAGAATGAAAATCCATGTAAATATGAAATTAGGATTTGTAGTGAAAAGATGTCAACATACTTTGAACACGAGCAGTAAGTCTTATCATTTATTGTTCAAAGATATTCCTTGGTACTCAAGGTGATTGAAAAAGCGGGGGTCTAACGACCACACCCAATATTTCTCTTAGCAATCTGTATGGACAAACTCCAACATACTTTTATGAGAATCAACTAGACAGTTAGACTCAATCAATGAAAAGTATATCAAAGAGTTTATATCTCAATCTCTCGATTTGATCTTTACTCAAGCAAATAGAAATCTGCGAGTCTTTATCAAAGAGAGATAACTTGGATGGTACCAAAGACCAATATCCAAGTGTCAATCAATTTAAATCAACAACCAAAAAGGTCGGATATTCTAATTGATTGAACAACGCACAACCTATGATATTTCAATTATATAAACAAATATAATGCGGAAAATAAATAACACAGACACCAGAATTTTGTTAACGAGGAAACCGCAAATGCAGAAAAACCCCGGGACCTAGTCCAGATTGAACACACACTGTATTAAGCCGCTACAGACACTAGCCTATCCAAATTAACTTCGGTCTGGACTGTAGTTGAACCCAAATCAATCTCACACTGACCCAAGGTACAATTATGCTCCTACGCCTCTGATCCCAGCAGGATACTGCGCACTTGATTCCCTTAACTGATCTCACCCACAACTAAGAGTTGCTACGACCCAAAGTCGAAGACTTTAATAAACAAATCTGTATCACACAGAAAAGTCTACGATAATAGATAAATCCGTCTCCCACGAATATACCTACGAGTTTTGTTCCGTCTTTTGATAAATCAAGGTGAACAGGAACCAATCAATAATACCAGATTTATATTCCCAAAGAATAACTTAGTATTATCAATCACCTCATAGTAATCTTAATCGACGCAGCGAAAAAAATATTGTGGAATCACAAACCATGAGACAAAGATGTTTGTGACTTCTTTTCTATCTTGCCTATCAGAGATATAAAATCTCGAGCCAATTATTTCAATTGTACTCATAACGATAGAAGATGCAAGATCAGATCACACAATTACGATAAAAGTAGTATCGGTCTGGCTTCACAATCCCAATGAAGTCTTTAAGTCGTTAACCTGGTTTAGAAGAAGAAACCAAAGGTTAAAGGAGAATCGACTCTAGCTTAGCACAATGAGTATTACACAGAATGTGTGGGGATTATGTTTCCCAGTTTCTAGAGTTCTCCCTTATATACACTTTCAAATCAGGGTTTGAAATCAATGTTAGCTTAGTAACAAAGCATTCAATATTCACCGTTAGATGAAAACCTGATTAGATTCAAGCTAATATTTCTCAACCGTTAGATCGAAAACTTAGCTTGTTACACACAAATGAAATGTCCATTTTTGGATTTACGAACCGTTCCCAAACATTAACATTTGTTGATTCAACAATAGTTAACCAAATGGTTACCCATATGATTACTCTCATATCAACCTTATTCTTCTTCACCATAACTTGTTCAAATGACTCAAATGAACTAGTTAGAGAGTTTTTCAATTGCTTAGATCTTATGTAACTACACAAGACACAATTGAAGCAAAGTCGGTTTGATTCACTCGAATCAGTTCATGAACTTTATAGCCACGGTTTGCAAAAGCATTCCTTAGTTTATTTAAACACTAGTTCAAGAAAAACCGACTTTAGATATAACCTGCTCAAGTTCGCGGACTTAAGCTCATGGAATGAGTACACGAACTCTAGCAGAAAATCTCGGGCCGAGAAGTTCCGCCAGTTCGCGGACTTGGCTCACGCCACTTCCATTTCTCTTGATCAACAAAGTTCGCAAACTTTGGTTCAAGGAATAAGGACTTATACATATGTGTGTTTCCACAACAATGCTTATATCCACCAATGGTTATGTAATCTAAACTCTCATTTGAATCATTGAAACATTCTCAGAGGACGGATATAGCCGTTATTCACATACCATTTTTCGTCAGAGAAATTTTCAAAGTGATTGAAACATATCATGACTTTCGTCACTAGGTAAAGATGAATTCGTCTAAAGCGAAAGCTTACCAATACATATTTCGAGAAATAGATATGCCAGATAAACTCGGCTCGAAATAGAAAATGTGCATAATGAAAGTCTATATATCAAAACGACCTTTGTCTCAAGAGTAGGAGATAGAATAGATAGACTTTTGAGTGACAGATAAGTTCAAGTCTCCACATACCTTTTAGTCGATGAAGATCCACCAGTTCCTTGAGTAGTCGTTCGTCTTGTATGATGATTGCCATGGAGTTCTTGAGCTCAACTACACTTTCTATCCTAGTCCGAGACCTTTAACTATGTAGGTTAGAAATCAAGACTTATAGTTTTGATCACTAACATTGACAAACATGCTTGAGATAGCAACGCATGCGAGTTCGACCGAGCAATGCTCTAACAGTGATCTTGTGCCGAAATAAATTAAGAATCTTTTAATTAAGCTTTGGTTTTATATGCTTTAATTATCAACAATTAGTGCATAGATCTAGAGAATAAAAATTAGTAATGTGCATTTACTAATTAAAGATTTTCTATTGAGAGATTTCAGAAATATTGGACAAGCATTTATTGGAATTAGGAAAACCGAATTTTGCCATTCATTGCATATCTTGAGAATATCTTCAGTTTTGGAAATTTCTTGGTGTCTAAACATCCTTGGTCTATAAATACCTAAGTTTGCATTTTTAGCAAACTATCATAAGGGCTAGGCAAACTTCATTTCCTGTTGTTTCTGGTGGAGCCGTCTATTCAGAGAGGAAAGTATCCTAATTAGGTAAAATCTCTTACTACCGCTCGTTTAAAGACTTCTGTGGGATCAAGAAGCTCTACGAGTACCATTGGTGGGAAACTAGATAATTGCAGTGTTATTAATTTTTGATTTGATTTGATTGACTAAAGGTTGTTGAAACTTTGATTACACATAGTTTGTTTATGCTTGAGAATCTTCTCTTTTGATAGAAGATTCACTCAAACTAGATCAGAGTATCGACGGGATCTTTAGAACTGTTGATAGATTTAAAAACATTCTGTGATAATCCATTGTTAACAGACTCTGTTTTGTGCGTGATTGATCACAAGAGATTCAAGTGGTGTTGTGCAAGTATTGAAGATAAAAGAAGATTTGAAGACGAAGAAGATTTTTCTTATTAGTGTTCGTATCTTGTGAATTGTGTGCACAAACCTTGATCGGCTGGGATCCAACTAGAATCATTTTATCTTTGATAGATCTGATTGATTAGTTGCGTGAGATCGACATTCTCTATATTTCTCTTTGAGTGCGAATCTATACTTGACTATTTCGGTAGTTAAAGTTAGATTGATATAACTAGACAAAGGATTTTACTAGATTAAACATAAGAGCCTTTGTCAACGACTTATCTAAATCTTTTAGCAAGATTGATTAAGAGTGGTTACCAGACAGATTCTTCCTTTGCTGTTTGTAATACAATACAAAGGACTTGTTATTCATGTGCATGACTCTAGAAGTCGAAGGCGCAGGGATACTGAGGGAACTAAGTATCTAGGGTTAGTCTGCTTGGTCTCAACTATACAATGTTGGTATTAGATTTTGTATAACGACTTAATTCTGAGAGTATTCAAAACTGGACTAGGTCTCGGGGTTTTTCTGCATTTGCGGTTTCCTCGTTAACAAAATCTTGTTATGTCTTTTACTTTGATTTCCGCATTATAATTGTTTACTATAATAAAGTAAAATACACATATACGTTAACTCCGTAATACTTGATAATGATCCTATAGAGTTTGGTTATTACCGAACCTATTATCAAGTAACAGACTTTGTTGTAGTATTGTCTCGATCTTGTATCCATAGTCAATCACACAAGTTATCTTATTGTTGTATTGTCTCGATCTCGTATCCATAGACAATCACACAAAGTGTGAACCGAATTGTCGCTATTGTCTCGACTCTGTCCATAGACGATCACGTTTGGTAGAGGACTTATAGGTTGAAACAAAAATATTGTGGTGTATTTGGGTACCCTCATCTTTTCATATAAGTAGACTAGAAATCAAGTATATAGTTTTGATCAACTTAAGCTTGAGATAGCAACACTTGCGAGTTCGACCAAGCAGTTCTCTAACAACACCAAGCCTTTGTCTTACTCATGTTATCTCGAGTCTGAGTTACCTTCTCGAAAGCTGAGATCATCACTAAGACGCCATCATTGGTCATTCAAATCATCATTGAATATCACCTTGCTCACATAACCATGGAATCATCATCAGGGTGCAATACTCAGGCCATGTTGATATAGTCTACTATTGGACTTAATAAAACATAATTTATTCATCGAATCATTATCATTATAAGACTTGACACTAGTATTCAGGGCTAAACATCTAGTCTCATCACATCATGGATATGACTTAGCTGGAATAAGAGGTAGTCTATGACTCCACTATTCTCTACGAGATATCAAATATGTCACATTGGGGTAGGAGGATACTTAATGGGTCATTGATTTGGTGGTTTACAACAATATGAGCCATGGAAACACCGTATGATGAGAAAGTAACAAATAATGGTGACAGTTAAGAGTAGTTAGATGAGTGATGTGATAGTGGTCATATGGTGTCCCCTGACATAGCGTACATGATTTCACCATTACCTCCATGATTTCCACTACCTACGAGGAATTAAAGTGTGCTTTTTAGAGCATCGCCCGATCGAAGTCACAAGTTTTTCTATATCAAGCTTGTTGTTGATGTTAGATGTACAAAATTATATCTTAATTTCTAGTATACTAAAATCACGTCTCGGACTAGGATTATATCATATGGAAGTTGATTATCTGATATCACAGAATAAGCCTCGAAGATTGTAGACTGAAGAAAAAATGAAGACATTTGCGAGAACTTCATCGACAAAAAGGTATGTGAAGATTGACATATCCTATTTACGCACCGTATTCATCATTCTATCGTACGATTTCGGTATATTTAATATTGTAAAGAAGAAATTTCGTGTTCAATCTTGCACTGGTCAAACTCTCGAAATATGATTAAGCAATGATGTTCATAGATCCTTAACAATCTTAGTTAGAATAATTTATTGTTCACAAACTATTTTTGTTCAAGTTATTCATTTAGAAATTTCCTAAGCAAATAGTGCATATTGTGTTGCTTGATTAGATTATTAGAGTCAACTTCGTTAGGTTAGACTAGGAAGTCTATAAATGTTGAGACAAACTCGTGTTACTATGAAAAATCTGAAGACGTGTCGACAACAACTAACACATCATCCTTGTGTTACAACTTTAGTATACGAGAATACGAAGTATAACATTTATCTTTTTTAACTTCGTATATGCGACATAACACTATCTCTGTAATTCGTTACTAGATTGTGTGATCTTTGAGTTGCTTCCATGCCTAGAAAACTATGTTTAACTATATGAAATTAATAAAGTAGACTTGCAAAACTTGTTTCCTAGTTGAAAGGAATCAAAGGGATTTGGTGGTCCGGTTCCTATTGGGGATCTTTAACATGACCGATCCTTACTTGGGGATCTCTAGCAGGACCGATTGCTACCTTAGGGATCACTTGCAGGACCGATCGATCCCTAACAACAATTGTATTTAAGGTTTTTCATATACACTTTAGGGTTTACACGAAATTCGGAATATGTTGTGATCTAGGAAAGTTCACTATGTCGGCATAATGAGTAATTTTAACATGTGCTAAAATCTTATTTATTTGTTGTTCAAAGATATTCCTTAATACTCAAGGTGAGATCCCAAACCGAAATATTTGAGAATCTTTTTTAGGGTTTTCGAATTTATATGGATTTTCTTTCCCAGTAAGTAAAACATATCTGTGGAGAATATATTATCAAAGTATACTTGTATGCTAGCTAATATTGAGTTGTCATCCATGAGAGATTTCGATATATTACTTGGATATTAGTTGGAATTAGACAAAACCGAAACTTTGTATTTATCGTATATCTTTTGATGTTTTCGGTTATGGAAATTCCTTGGTGTCCAAACTAGCTTGGTCTGTAAATAGTGAAGTTTGTTCTTCTTACAAACTTCTCCTGACACATGCACTTCATTTTGTAGTCAGTGATAGACGACTGTTAGTATAATTCGTAATATTATCTTGGAGAAGAAAGTAACCTAATTAGGCGAAATCCCTTATGTCCGCTCTTTTAAGACTTATGTGGGATCAAGAAGCGTCTAGAAGTACCATTGGTGGGAAACTAGAATCATATTATTATTTTATTTTTCGATTATTGATTTGATTGACTAACGGTAGTTGAACCTTGATAATCACTAGTTTGTTTATTCCGTGATCCTTCTCTTCTGATATAAGGTTATTCGAACTAGATCAAGGATCGACAAAGTTCAGATAGCTCTGAAAATAGGCTTGTGATCATCCATTGTTAACATACTCCATTTTGCGCATGATTGATCATAAGGGAATCAAGTTATTTGTACAGGTACATTGAAGACCGAAGATTTGAAGACAAGAAGATTTATGATTGGTTTCGATTTTTGTGATATACTTCGTGCTAAGTGTTTATTGAATGTAACTTGTCAAGACTGTGCTGATATACTAAATGGTGAGTCACCTGAACGGATTGGAGAGTTTTTGAACATCAACTATGAATTTACTCCTGAAGAAGAAGAAGCAGGCAGAGCAGGGAAGGCTTGAGTACTGATTTCCTAGAAGTAAAGATTTAAGGGTTTACCTTTATTACTAGATTTATTGAATTTTTGAGTTTTAATAGGAAATTTTGTTGTGAGATTTATGGAGGAAAATTATTCTATAATTTCAATAGTAAGTAGAGATTTAGGGACTTCCATATTTTTATTACAAGTTAGATTGCTTCTTTAGATTTATTATTACTAATGCTTATTAAGCTATCTCCATTAATTTATGAACTTTAAATATGATATTGTTGTTTAATGATCAATATATTTGCTTATTGATTATGCTTATGGGGATTTTTCTTGTGTGCATTAGTAATATTGATTTTGATCTTAAAATGGTTTCCCCCTTTTCATCATTAGTATTATATGGAGTTCAGTATTATAAAAGAGAGGAACTTCATATGAGTCTATTACTTGAAAATAATTTTAATGATATACTTTTATGTCTCAAGTGACAGATGGCCAGTCTATTATTTCAAAATATAGTGTCATGTGTTACCAGTGTATCATCACTTTTCCAATGGGTTTTAAAGTCTAAGTTCACATATTTTCTCAAAACATTTGTTTCAATTTTGCAGATTCAATGATAATGATAAATGTAAACATCTTACCTTTTCTAATCGTTGATCTGGACTAATGAAACACTATTTTTGGCCTCTAATTTCAAGATAATTTTGTAAGATAAATAGAAATCAGGTTCCAGATAAATTTGAGTTAAGGACTTGACCAGGTTGAGAGCATTTTAATTTTCTTATTAAAGTTTTTTTTACAGATATCTTGGAAGACTAGGTTAATAGTGGTTGGTAATAGATTTTTATTACATGATTAGTTATTTTATCATTGGCTCAATTTTGTTTTTGTTTTTATTTCATTACTGGTTGATATGTGAACATGGTGTGATGATATCTAGCCATTGAAAAGATGTATTGTTAGTGGGGATTGACGGTGTAATTAAAAAGTTCCGTTTTGTACATGCCTATATATGTAACTAGTTGATGCTTATATTTCTAAGGTTACACATAGCATCATGTTAGAGCATTGCTCGGTTGAACCCATCACGCGTTGGTATGTCAAGGTTGGTTGTCATATTTTAGTTCCAAAACTCTTGGTCGCTTGATTAGATTACTAGAGTCAACTTCGTTAGGTTAGACTAGGAAGTCTAGAAATGTTGAGATATACAAGTATTACTATGAAAACTGTAGAATCCGAAGACGTATCAACAACAACGAACACAATCGAAAACATCATTCTTCGGATTGAGGTTAGTTATACAAGACTTGACTTGTTTCAATTTCTATCTACGTTCGTTTAGATTGAAAACATAACATGCGAAGTTATATATGAAACTTTAGTATTAAAGACTTGATCATTTTATTATGATCAAAGTGTCAAGGAAGAATATACAAGTGGTATCACAACTTCAGTATATTGAATTGCGAAGTATAATGTTTATCTTTTGAACTTCATAATCTCGACACAAAAAATATCTTTGTAACTTGGTACTAGGTTGTGCAACGAACTTAGGATTGATTCCATATCTAGAAAGCTATGTTTAATTACACAAGTTTAAGGAAGTAGATTTGCGGAACTTGTCTCGTAGTTGAAAGGAATCAATGAGATTGGTGGTCTGGTTCCTATTGAGGATTTATAATAGGACCGATCCCTACCTATTGGGGATCTATAGCAGGACTAATCCCTATTGGGAATATTTAGCAGGACTGATCCCCATCGTAAATTAAATTTCTGGTATCACGTATTCTTTAGGGTTTGTGTGATTTTCGGAATGTGGGTTTGTTTAATAGGAAAGTTCAAGATGTCGACATAGTGAGTAATTTGAACACGTATAAAATCTTATCTTTTACTGTTCAAAGATATTCCTTGATACTCAAGGTGAGATCCCAAACAGAAATTTTTGAGAATCTTTTGGTTATGATTTTCGAATATATATGTTTTGTTTTTCCAGCAAGCAAAACATGTCTCTGGATTATATATTAGTTAAGTATCTTGTATGCTGGCTAATACTTATTTGTAATTCAAGAGGGATTTCGATATGAAAGTTGAATATTGGTTGGAATTTGTAGATGGGGAAAAACGATTTAACTAGTTTTTAAGGAATTGAGGAGACGACCGTACGGATGAGATTCCTCGAACCGAGCGAAATGTTAAACCTCACACAGATGCACCGCTGCAAAGGGGGTGCTTTAGATTCGAGAGATCAATCTGTAGTACTCCGGCCTAAATCAAGACAATGACCGTTTCAGAGTAAATTCGGTCACAAGAGAGGATGGGTTGATCTGTAGGAGGGAAGCTGAGAAATGTGTGGAATCAATGGTAATCAAAGATTGTGGGTGTGTGGATTCCGAATACGATAAGTTCTGAGTGATTGAAATTGCTCAACTGAGAGTAGTTGCTCAATTGATGAGTTGATGATCTCGTGTTTCCAGTTTGACGTGAGATTGATGATGCTTCAATCATGATTCAGAGACTTATTTATATTGCTGGAATTGTAGACACCATGATTCCATGAAGTGTGACAGTTGATGGAATCAAGGAGTGGGGAAGTGGAGATCGTGTTTGAAACCAGTTGCTCAACATGTGGAGACTTGATCGATTTTCCACCCACTACCTCGTGAATTCCTTCAACTGATTGCACGACTTGCTCACATTCCATCGTGTGTTTGAACACACGTGCCGTAGACCGCCAGACCAAAACCCTAAATGATATCCCCCCCAAGTGACACGATTGACGTCTCGTGGTTTGTTAGTCAATTGATGACTTCGTGGTTTGATGGGACGATGAGTCCATGTAGTCGTTGAGTTGAACATGATGTTCTGAAACTCGTGAATTGAACATGTCATGAGACAGAGATATAGTTCTTACGATGAAGTGAGAAAGTATTGCTCATTCGATGGATCGTTGAATATTGATTGTATATTCCTTGGTTTGAACAAATATTTATCATCTGACCAAGTGTTGCTCATGTGATGAATTGTTGAATATTTGGTCGTCTGAGCATGTGTTGCTCGTCTGATGGATTATTAGCAGCGTACGAAAAATATTAATTAGAATACTGGTCGTTGAACCGAGCATAATTAATAAAATTAATGACCATGAAGTCGTCATGAAATTATTAAGGTTAGAATCTGGAATGATGATCCTTGGATTCAGAAACCCTAATTTGATCAATTGATGATCAATTCATGGTTCGTCAGAATTTCAACCATGGGACGAAGGAGGGAGCGACTACATGGGACCGTGGATCAACCATGTAGTGTCCATATGCTCACGTGAGCAAATACGAAGAACTCCTGAAGAGTTGACGATTTGTTGGTGGAAGAATGATTAAATGCTGGCTTAATCATTTATTCAAAAATGTTCGTCTGAGCCTTAGGTGAGAAAACCTAATTAATTATGTCGAGGCGAGGGACCGACCATGGAGTCATGAAACCGGCCCTGGGTTGTCATGTGACCGCCTGACGATCACTTCATGAAAATCCAAAGTGTTTGGGAGAGTTTTGGACCTAATACGAGCAATTGTGCAAATTAGGTCAAAACTGTGAAAATTGATGGGACCGACTTCCGTGAGCCAAAGAGCCAATCTTGGTCGGTCAAGATAGCGTGCTCGTGTCCCCAAGGCGTCCGCGTCTCAGTCCTGAGAATTTTGATATTTTCTGGCGTGCAATTGAGCATCCATTCGAGAAAATATGCCAAAATTAAGGTTTCGACGAAACTGAGGAAAACACCATGAGATGATGAAAATAATTATAAAATAAGAAATGAGGAGGCGTGGGACCGCCGTGGTCAAGGCATGGTCGTCCGGTCGTGACCACGGTCCCGTGGTGCCTTTTTCTTAATTTTATAATATTTTGATGATTTTATGAAAAATTCATGAATTTTGAGAAATTTGATGAATTTTGGGAGTTTCCATGATTTGAAGGAGTTTTCATGAGTTCAAGGAAGCAAAAAAATATTAAAATAATAAAACAAGGGCGTGTGGGACCGTGGAAGGCATGGCCGGCCGGCTAGGGCCCGGTCCCACGAGTTTCCCCAATTTTATAATGATTTTATGAAAAATTCATGAATTTTGAGAAATTTGACGAATTTAGGGAGTTTCCATGAATTGAAGGAGTTTTCATGAGTTCAAGGAAGCAAAAAATATTAAAATAATAAAAAACAAGGGCGTGTAGGACCGTGGAAGGCATGGCCGGCCGGCTAGGGCCCGGTCCCACGAGTTTTCCTAATTTTATAATATTTTTAGGTATTTTGATGATTTGAGGGAATTTTTCCTAATTTGAGAGAAATACCATGAAATCAAGGAATTTGATGAATTCAAGGAAAAATAATAATAAAATAATAAAACAAAGGGGTGTGTGGGACCGGCTAGGGCATGGCCGGCCGGCCAAGGCCCAGTCCCACAAGTTTTCATAATTTATTTTATTTTATTATTATTTGATGATTTGTGCAAAAATACCATGAAATCAAGGAGTTTTATCAAGAAATTAGAGAAATAATAATAATAATAATAATAATAATAAAATAATAAGGAACCGTGGGTGTGGGTCCGGTTGGAACCAAGGCATGGCCGGTTGGCCAATGGTCACGCCCCACACTCCTTTTCTTAATTTTATATTATTTTTTTATGGATTTATGGAAGTACCATGAAACCGATGAGTTTCCTCAAGAAGAAGGAGATTTGATAAAATGAGAGAATTTTCATCAAATCATGGAAAATAATAAAATGCATTAAAAATATAAAACTAGCGTGGGATTGACCACGACACGGTCGGTCGGTCGTGTGTCCGTGCTCCCAGCACCTTGGTCAATATTTTTAATTATTTATTATTTTCTTCTCTATTTTGCATAGGTTCATCGTTTCGTTGTATTTTTGAAATACTCGTTTGTGCGGTGACTGTTAGTGTATCATCGTTGAATACACCTTCACCATTCGACTCGGGACTTACTTAGAGGTAGCTCAGACGCCCGGTTGTTGATTATATATTACTAATTGTGGAATTCAGTGGAGAATAATTCACAAAACTGAGTAATAATATGTTTATTATTAATTCATAGGATCAGCTGAGGATTCGACTACGAATTCAGAATAATAAAGTGAGCATTACCATTCCATGGGATCGTAGATTCGACCATATAATCAGAGTAATTAAGGTTTATCTATTACCATTTATGAGACCTTTTGTGGATTCGATCATGAAATCGGAGTAATGGGATAATATAGTTATTGCTATTCTATGAGATCAAGTTGTGGATTCGATCATAGAATCAGAACAATTGTTATTGTCATTCCATGGGACCAGTCGTGGATTCGACCATGGAATAGGAACGATTGTAATTAGGAATTATTAACTTTGTGGCTCTATACTAGCAGAGCAAGCTGTCTAGGAGCATTAATCATCCCGATATGAGCTTGTCGGTAAGTCATATCCTTTATATAGTCAGGGTAAACTCGTTGTTTGTTCCTGAAGACGTTATCGCTCTATACTAGCAAAGCAAGCTGTCTAGGAGCCGTCCATCACGTGATGCTATATATAAATAATCACTTAAAGTATTCAGTATTCCTGAGATATGCCGTTGTCCGGTCGTGAGACTACATATCCACATGTACTCCGAGAGAAAGTACTATTCGTTGAGAATTCGATGAGAGAGTCGTGTCTCGATACTCACGTCTGATTGCTGAATCATAGCTTCATATAATTATGAGTTTACAATTTTAGCCTTTATCGAAAATCCACCATCTACATTAAGTCCCCTGCTTACTGAGGAAAGTTGTGTTCCTCAGTCAGCATTAAATGGTGATTTTCCAGCCATAAATAATAATACCAGTGATTGAACTTAGTCATAAGTTGAGAAGTTACCGGATTTAGAGAGCATGAGAAAACCACGACTTGATGAAAGCTTCAATGTCATGATTGGAGCGTCGTTTGATGAGCATAAATTGGTGTTGAACCGCTGGTTTGGACGACGAGTTTGTGGTCGGTTAGGATTCGTGGGTCGGGCCCAATAAGGAAATCCTTAGAAAATTAGGTTTTGGAAATAAAATTGAAATAAAAGGGATTAATCTTTTTTTTTTTAATTTTTTCCACGACTAGTTCTCCACCGTCTCAGCACCTTCACGCCAGCAGCAGGAGAAGACCGCCGGAATCAGCGCCGCCGCCGCCAGTCGCCGCTGGCCAAATTCCGGCCGATCAGGTACGTTTTTTTTTTTTTGCTGATGTTTATGATCCTCATGAGTTGTTCATGTTTTGATCATGATGAATTTATATACATGTGTGCATATTAGTGTGAGTTTTATGAAAAACCCTCGTTTTTGAAAACGTATGTTCGTTCGATCGTTAGTTTTGAAAACTAACTATAATCCCTGATTTAGGAGAGATTTTTTTTTTTAATATGAACCTAGGTCCAATGATAAAACTTAGTGTATGATATTTCATGTGTGCCACGGTTTTTATCATAAAAGAAGTGAATTTTCATGAAATCGGAATAATCCTTCGTTTTAAGGACAAATAACGATGACACGAAGGAAAATATGTATGATGAACTTGTGTCCAGTGATAAAATTTTGCTTATGAGATTTCATGTAAATACAAAACTTTATTATATGTATGAGATGTGAGCTTTCACAATATTTTTTGAAATAAACCTTCGTTTTAAAGACAAATAACGACGATACGAAGGAAAAAATATTTTTTTTTATATATATATGTAGCCGTGACATATATTGTGTAAAATATGATGGTATATTTTATTTGCATGAATTTGTTTTCATTAGATAAAATTCTTTGAGAATTTATATATGCAAGTTGCATTAATTGCTGTTTTTTTCGAAAAATCAGAAACGTGGGTTTTGAGGAACCTTCGAAGATAGACAATATATTTATGATGAAATATTTTATTGTTGTAAACTTCATAGGTCAGTTGTGTGAATGTTCACATTATAGAAATTGTGTCCGTGATTTCATGAAAAATCAGTTTCGGAAATTAAATAAAGTTTCATTCGTTTTTGCAGTTTTCGAGGAGACGAACGATTTTGGGGTGTTAACTCTAGCGTTACTATCACTATTGTTAGTGGAAGTATAAAAGGTAAGAGTTACCATTTTTGCTTGTATTTCCTTGATTTATATCTGGACGACATACTGAAGTAGAATGTAGTGTGAACCTTTTCAGCTACTTAGCAAAGATGTCCAATTCCAAAGTTGACGACGCCTCGAGGGAAGAGATGTGCGTTGATGATGGTATCTCCAGAGATGATACATGCATGGATGAAACTTCCGTTGAGGGAGACGAAGACAAAATCCCTGGGATTAAGAATGTCCCGAACATATATGATGCATTCTTTGAAAAAGATATCCCAGGAGCTGAGCAACATTTGAAATCCCCAGTGTATCGTCTTTTGATAAATCCCAGAACTGTTACTCAGAAGAAATTGGTGACTCCTAAGACAGTGATTCAATTTTTTCTTGAACGAGGGGTCTTCGCCTCATCAATCATAGAGTTTAAGATTTCTCGACGACCTTTGGAGAAATTTGCCGGCTGGGCGAGGCATATGTTGGGTTTTCCTCATGTGAGGCCTATGCTCGACCAGGTGCAGGTGACGAGAGCTATTCAAGCTTCTGGAGAGTTATTCATTTTTCATGACGCAAGTGGTATTGTGGCTCTGTTTGCTCGCTGGTGCGTTCCCACTCACACTTTCATATGTAGATGGGGAGAGTTTACCATTACCTTGGAAGACATGGCGGCTCTGATGCATCTCCCGATCACGGGCAATCTTCCTGGGGATCTTTCAGATGAGGAGACCGTCGTTTCTCATGTCTTGACAGCTGCAATGGAGAAAGCGAATAAGGCTGGTACTAAAGGATGCTATGCTTCCTGGTTGACACACTGGTGGCCCAAAGACGAGATTTCTGATAAAACCATCGACGGTATGTTACCAATTGCCACTTTCTTATGTTTATGGTTGTCCAGAGACGTTTTTGAAGACAGTGGAAACTTGTTGAAGCCTTTTTTGATTCCCTTTGCTATTAAGATGCCTCAAGGTGAGCAACTTCCGATAGGTAGTTTATTCTTAGGCTCCTTGTATTACAACTTGGACTCCTTGATTATAGACTCTAGTGTGTCGAACGGCTCTATGAAGATTGAGTGTTATGCCTACACGATGTTTCTTCAAGCTTTGATGTGGGAGCATTTTAAGAATTATGCACCTACTCCACATAATGTTCTGCAAGGACCGAATACTGATGCGCGTCATTCTTTCCCTAAGAAAGATAATGCTAGGATCATGCGTTGGTCCACCAAGCAGCCTCGTTCTAAAATACGTTTTATTGATGTGTTAGATGAAGAATCTGAGTTCAATTTTCGCCCGTGGGTGTCAGTCCCTGATTATGTTTCTCAGCCGATGACTTTCAACACTGGAGAAGGCACGAGTTTGACGTCTGGTGCGCATCTGAGTGATGGCGAAAGATCTTTCATGTTGAGTTGCACTCCTGGTCATTTGCTATCAGTCACATTTGGAGAGCTTTCAGTGGAGGAGTATAATATTGATATAACATCTCGAAAAATGGGTATGGATCAATGTGTTACAACCATACGGAGAAGGAAGCCATCAGTTGAGCAACTCATGACTCATTTGGATCATACTCACGTGGAAGGGAGTAGCTACTGGTTTCCTGGTTCTGATAGATTCGCCTATGTAACCCCAGGTTATGTAGAATGCTGGGACCAGCAACTTGGGCGTTTGCGTGGCTTTGTAAGATTTCCCAGACCTCCATTCAAGGATCTTCCTTCGGCTGAGATGATTTCCAGTCGACCAAGATTGAAGTATCTTTCTGGTGATAAACGAAAGTCGTCTCCAGGATGCTCTCAGGTATGTTTCTTCATATAATCTTCACGAAATTATAAGAATTGTATTCTGATTATATTACTGGATTTCACCACAGGACGGTCGTAATATACGACCTCGAATCGGTGTAGATTTCTCAGAGACTGAGGCGGTTATTCATGGTGGAGAAGGCAGGCATGAAGGTTATAAGCTGTTGCCTAATACCGTAAAGTCCCCAGTTGGTGCTTTGGTGAGTTCCCAATATTTCTCACTGTGAATTTCATTGCTATTAGCATTAGAATCATGAACCCGACGTTGTTAATTTTTTTGCAGAGTTTTACTCCATCAAGTCTTGAAGGTCTTCAATTTTCTGCTACTGGACAAGCAATCGTTGATTTGAGTGACGCGGAAACTGTAAGTATTTCTTCACATGTTCAAATGGGGTGCTTCATAGATGAAAATATTGATTGTAAAAGACGTGTACAGGAGGACATCGTCATGGATATGGAGAATTCTGGAACTCAATCATCCTCTGGGAATAGGAATGGAGGTAATTCCCAAGATTCGGAGCCGGATGGAAGTGATGTTCCTCTTGTCGTTGATGTGGACAATTCCAACCCCTTGGACACTTTGGAGACTCCTCAAGTATGTATATATCCTTTAAATTCTTCATAGAAGTATAAAAGTGCTGACTTGTAAACGAATGAATGAGAACCCATGTGAATATGTGAAAACTTAGTCGAAGTTTGTCGTCAGAAAATTCAGAGCCCAGTTTTTTAGTAGAAACGCTGTAGAATCTTCGTCCGGAGTCGGATTTTGATGATCTGCATGTGAAAATTCAATCCCATAAAATTTCCAAGCTTTAGCACAGAAGATTTTTAAGTTTTGAGCACGTTCAGAGCCTGAAAAAGGCGAAATACTAAACTTCCAGGAGACTTACAGAACTTTTTCAGATTGCGCGTCACTTGATATTTTGGCCACATCTACTCGCTCGTTCATCGGAGTGTCATGAAATTTTGACATGTCATAGAGGACATCCATACGAAGAGAATGACATATGACCTATCCTCGGATTCCTTGTATATTCCTCCCAGTTCGTCTCCTAGTACAAGGCAGAGTTCAGTTTCTTCAGACGGACTCATCGTAAAATGTGTTTTCATGACTTCCATGTTATTTGACCGTGCCTTCAATGTAGTATGATGAAACTTAATTATGTTTCCTTGCTGGTATACTGTGTTTCATAATCTCCTTTGGATTCGTGACTCTAACCTCATGTAATCTTCGTATTAGGTGCTAAATACCGAAGTTGAGGATACTGGAGCCAACGATGATAAATCTAACCATTCCGGAGTTATTGATGAAGATACAACCATACCTGCATTTCAAGGCCATGATAAGGTCGCTACTGCTGTTATGGAAACCCAGATGGTTGTTGCCTCAGTGATAGAAGAAACCGAAACAGCAGCGGAGAATACTGAAGGAACTGTTGCTTTAGTCGTGGGAGCCACTCCAGTGAACTAGAACCGTATAATAGTTTATGAATATCCAACTGCATGGGTCGCTTTCGATCCTCCCTTTAACACTTCACTCCCGTATCATGAACTGGTCGGTGCATTCAGCGTTCCCATTGGATATGCAAGCTTGTATGAGACGATATGGAAGAAGTTCGGCCATATGATCGTTGACAGGAACCCTGGGCGTGCTTATGCTTTAATCCTGCAAGTAGGCGTTATCTTGCGTGTCATGAGTGATATGCATACGAGACCCAGGAATACCGTGACTCCAGATATACTCTTTGATTGGGAGTTTAACTTGGAGAATTCAGAAAGACTTGGCCTCAACGTGAAATGGCTTCGTAAGCAAATAAAGGTTATCAAGGATTCATGTGAGAAGAACATACCCTTTCCAAACGATGTTGTGAAGGAGAAGGAGGACAATATTTCCAAGCTGATCGAGGAGTTGAACAAGGAGAGGGCGGCTTTGCAAATATTGAAGGATGCTGATGAGCGAAAGCCTTTTCTTGATGATCTCTTGAACTTCTGAACTTCTGAGAGATGTGAGGTTTATACTTGTTTTTTTTTTGATATTTAGATGGTTTTGGATTGACTGATGGTTGAGGATTTTCCTGTAGATTTGATAGAGATTTTCTTTTACGAAATATGAACTGAATTTTGATAAATTGCTGAATTCAAATACTGATTGCAAGTATTGCAAATGTTTTGGAGGAATTGAAATACAAATGAAAGAAAATCCTAAATGTTAAATCCCAACACCATGAGTGCTTCAAACTCCCAATACCTTAAATGTCCAATAATTTTAGATAAACGCCTTGAGATAATTTTTGTGAATTACTGGTAGGGTTCTGCCATATGTGTTGGTCAATTTATAGTATCCTCCGGCCACGAATTCAGTGACCATGAATGGTCCTTCCCAATTGGAGTTCCTTGTAGAATGAAGACCGCGCTGAACTGCTTTGAGAACCAGGTCCTCTTCATGAAACTTTTTAGGCTTGGTTGATCGTGCCTTGAATATCTTCCGCTGATTCGGAATTCCTTGTTTGATGGAATTTCTCGATTGTGGCCCGTATGGACACTCGCGTGGAAGAGAGTATCCAACATAGTGTTGATCATGCTTAGCCAAGTCTTCAGCAATAAACCTCTCGATGGAGTGACCGATTTGAAGAAGTTCTGAACCCAACCATTGAGTGTAATATTGCTGAGGTGAAGTCACCCACTCGTAGCTTTTGATGACTGCTAAATTATTCATGGGGAGAAGTCCTTGGACCATAGTAGCGTATTTGAACATTGGTATATTGGATCAAGAGGAGGAATAAGACTTGCCTGAGCTCGAAACCTTCTGACAAAGGTGTGCGGATTATCTCCAAGTTCCTGCGTAAGTCCCATCAGAGTTTTTACTTCTTCCAGATGCTCAAACGGTGGTGCGTCCTCTGCTTCGTCTTCCGACTCGGAATCCTTGTCGATGACAGGATGTGTTGAAGGCATCGTTGTCCTTTCAGCATGAATCCAAGTTCTCCCAAGGACCATGTCGTATCCAGGGTCTTCCCGGATTATGAAAAACTTGACATCAGTGCAGATCGATCTTTCCATAACTTTGAGAGTGATGAAGCCGTATGCGTTTCTGGAGATTCCTTCGTGGTCCCTGATTGCTATGGGGGCGTGGGTGTCTTCCCGTCGAGTAATACCAGCAGCTCTGAGAGTTTTCAAAGGGATGATGTTGAAGGCGGTACCAACATCGATGAACGCCTTATTGAACTCATTTCCTTTAATGTGCACTGTGGTGAGCAGTCCCCGGTCATACATTTCTGTATCGGTGGTTGAAGGTCCGGTGGTAGTCTCTTGGATCAGCGGACGTCTTCCGGACACGATGTGGTTCAGTGCAGCAAACATGTCTTTCCTTTGAGCTTTCGAAAGATATAACAGCTCGCAGACATGTTCGATCAGAGATTGGACCGTTTCCTTGACAGGAGGTTCGGAGATGGTAAAAGTTCTGACTGGGAGGGGGTTTTTGTGCACCCCTTCAGTCCCCAGGTTGAGCTCTCCTGATTCGACCTTTTCTTTGAATATGCGCTTCAAAAATTTTCAATCACTCGTGGGATGGCTGACGTATCTATGGAAGCGACAATACCGAGGATTTTCCATGGCCTTTTCAGTTGGTTCCTTCTTGACATAAGGAAATTTGATTGCTCCGTCTTGAATCCAGGCATCGAGTAGTTCATTAACTTCTTCCATCAAATAGGGAAAATCAGTGCTTCTGGATCTTCCGTATTCTGAGGAGGGATTTTCGAATTCTCCTTCTTGTGTGTCTTTGAAGGGGTGGAGGAAGTCTGCTTGTGTTGTGGTTCTGATTTTCGATTACTCCCTTCCGCGACAGCATTTTTTGAAGGTTGCAGGCTATACTGCTTGTTGATCAAACGCCTGCTTCCTCGAGTGTTTTTTGAATCTTCAGTCTTTGTAGACTTTGCTCTTTCCAAAAGAGCGGGTGCAGTGGTTGCCGACCTCTTCACAGCTTCGTGAAGCTCTGAGAAAGTCTGGAATCAAAGGTTTTCTAGCAAGGCCCTATAGACCGGGAGCATGCCATTGATGCACAAGTCCACCAGTTGTTGCTCCATGACGTTTGGGTCATGACAATTCATGGCTTGGACTCTGAACCTTTTCACATAATCATTGGGATTTTCACTGACCCTCTGAAACATTCTTCCAAGGTCGGAGAGGGTGACTTGTTCTGACACGAAGAAGTATTTCCTGTAAAATGCGTTAACCATTTCTCCCCAATTGTTGATGGTCCCTGGTGTGATGCTGTTATACCAGGTGTATGCCTTGCCTTTCAGAGATTTTGAGAATTCCTTGAGACGGACGACATTATTATGTTCATGTTCTCCCAAGTCTTCGAGAAAACGAGAGACATATTCCCGAGCATTGCCAGTTCCATCATACAAGGTGAAAGTTGGAGAAACGTAATCTTTGGGGAGTGGAATCCTCTGCGTCGCGGAAGGATAAGGAGGTTGATGATGATGGTCATGTGATGTCTTTCCTTTTCCATGGTTCTCCAAAAGGTGCTCCAGATCCTCGCGAGTGATGAAATTCGATGATCCCTTCGCTGATGAGTTGTCTGCAGCAGTTTTGTGGACTTCGTTGTCTTCTACTGTATGGATTGGAATTACTTCAGGACCGTCGTCTGAGGATTTATCCTTCTCCTTTCCCTTCTCTTGAGTCTTCTCTGATATCTTGTCAGTAAGAGTTTTGAGATAATTATACAGCTCCTTCTGTGTAGCAGTCATGTTAGTCTGGTTCTTTGCAAGAGTCTCATGCGTTTTGATAAGATCAGCGATAGTAGGCGGTGGATATCCTCTGACTTCTTCAGGGTGTCGTCCGGACAGTGGATGACCTTCGGAGTGAGGAGGAGTAGTGTCACCACCATCAGTGTTGGAGGTCGGAATTGTCTCCGGGATATCCTGATTGTTGTTGCTGCTAGTGCTAGCACGGTTTGTGTTAGGATTTGTAACTGAACCTGACCTGAGATCAACCATCTTGTAAAATTGTGAGATTGCAACCGAGAGAATAACCTCCAACTGTGGTCTCCAATCTGTAGATGGGGAAAACGATTTTGCTGGTTTTTAAGGAATTGAGGAGACGACCGTACGGAGGAGATTCCTCGAACCGAGCGAAATGTTAAACCTCACACAGATGCACCGCTGCAAAGGGGGTGCTTTAGATTCGAGAGATCAATCTGTAGTACTCCGGCCTAAATCAAGACAATGACCGTTCCAGAGTAAATTCGGTCACAAGAGAGGATGGGTTGATCTGTAGGAGGGAAGCTGAGAAATGTGTGGAATCAATGGTAATCAAAGATTGTGGGTGTGTGGATTCCGAATACGATAAGTTCTGAGTGATTGAAATTGCTCAATTGAGAGTAGTTGCTCAATTGATGAGTTGATGATCTCGTGTTGTCAGTTTGACGTGAGATTGATGATGCTTCAATCATGATTCAGAGACTTATTTATATTGCTGGAATTGTAGACACCATGATTCCATGAAGTGTGACAGTTGATGGAATCAAGGAGTGGGGAAGTGGAGATCGTGTTTGAAACCAGTTGCTCAATGTGTGGAGACTTGGTCGATTTTCCACCCACTACCTCGTGAATTCCTTCAACTGATTGCACGACTTACTCACATTCCATCGTGTGTTTGAACACATGTGCCGTAGACCGCCAGACCAAAACCCTAAGTGATATCCCCCCAAGTGACACGATTGACGTCTCGTGGTTTGTTAGTAAATTGATGACTTCGTGGTTTGATGGGACGATGAGTCCATGTAGTCGTTGAGTTGAACATGATGTTCTGAAACTCGTGAATTGAACATGTCATGAGACAGAGGTATAGTTCTTACGATGAAGTGAGCAAGTATTTCTCATTCGATGGATCGTTGAATATTGATTGTATATTCCTTGGTTTGAACAAATATTTATCATCTGACCAAGTGTTGCTCATGTGATGAATTGTTGAATATTTGGTCGTCTGAGCATGTGTTGCTCGTCTGATGGATTATTGGCAGCGTACGAAAAATATTAATTAGAATACTGGTCGTTGAACCAAGCATAATTAATAAAATTAATTACCATGAAGTCGTCATGAAATTATTAAGGTTAGAATATGGAATGATGATCCTTGGATTCAGAAACCCTAATTTGATCAACTGATGATCAATTCATGGTTCGTCAGAATTTCAACCATGGGAGGAAGGAGGGAGCGACTACAGGGGACCGTGGATCAACCATGTTGTGTCCATATGCTCACGTGAGCAAATACGAAGAACTCCTGAAGAGTTGACGATTTGTTGGTGGAAGAATGATTAAATGCTGGCTTAATCATTTATTCAAAAATGCTCGTCTGAGCCTTAGGTGAGAAAACCTAATTAATTATGTCGAGGCGAGGGACCGACCATGGAGTCATGAAACCGTCCTTGGGTTGTCATGTGACCGCCTGATGATCACTTCATGAAAATACAAAGTGTTTGGGAGAGTTTTGGACCTAATACGAGCAATTGTGCAAATTAGGTCAAAACTGCGAAAATTGATGGGACCGACTTCCGTGAGCCAAAGATCCAATCTTGGTCGGTCAAGATAGCGTGCTCGTGTCCCCAAGGCGTCCGCGTCTCAGTCCTGAGAATTTTGATATTTTCTGGCGTGCAATTGAGCATCCATTCGAGAAAATATGCCAAAATTGAGGTTTCGACGAAACTGAGGAAAACACCATGAGATGATGAAAATAATTATAAAATAAGAAATGAGGAGGCGTGGGACCGCCGTGGTCAAGGCATGGTCGGCGGGTCGTGACCACAGTCTCGTGGTGCATTTTCCTTAATTTTATAATATTTTGATGATTTTATGAAAAATTCATGAATTTTGAGAAATTTGATGAATTTTGGGAGTTTCCATGAATTGAAGGAGTTTTCATGAGTTCAAGGAAGCAAAAAAATATTAAAATAATAAAACAAGGGCGTGTGGGATCGTGGAAGGCATGGCCGACCGGCTAGGGCCCGGTCCCACGAGTTTCCCTAATTTTATAATGATTTTATGAAAAATTCATGAATTTTGAGAAATTTGACGAATTTAGGGAGTTTCCATGAATTGAAGGAGTTTTCATGAGTTCAAGGAAGCAAAAAATATTAAAATAATAAAAAACAAGGGCGTGTGGGACCGTGGAAGGCATGGCCGGCCGGCTAGGGCCCGGTCCCACGAGTTTTCCTAATTTTCTAATATTTTTAGGTATTTTGATGATTTGACGGAATTTTTCCTAATTTTAGAGAAATACCATGAAATCAAGGAATTTGATGAATTCAAGGAAAAATAATAATAAAATAATAAAACAAAGGGGCGTGTGGGACCGGCTAGGGCATGGCCGGCCGGCCAAGGCCCTGTCCCACAAGTTTTCATAATTTATTTTATTATTATTTGATGATTTGTGCATAAATACCATGAAATCAAGGAGTTTTTTCAAGAAATTAGAGAAATAATAATAATAATAATAAAATAATAAGGAACCGTGGGTGTGGGGCCGGTTGGGACCAAGGCATGGCCGGTTGGCCAATGGTCACGCCCCACACTCCTTTCCTTAATTTTATATTATTTTTTATGGATTTATGGAAGTACCATGAAACCGATGAGTTTCCTCAAGACGAAGGAGATTTGATAAAATGAGAGAATTTTTATCAAATCATGGAAAATAATAAAATGCATTAAAAATATAAAACTGGTGTGGGATTGACCACGACACGGTCGGTCGGTCGTGTTTCCGTGCTCCCAGCACCCTGGTCAATATTTTTAATTATTTATTATTTTCTTCTCTATTTTGCATAGGTTCATCGTTTCGTTGTATTTTTGAAATACTCGTTCGTGCGGTGATTTTTAGTGTATCATCGTTGAATACACCTTCACCATTCGAATCGGGGCTTACTTAGAGGTAGCTCAGACGCCCGGTTTTTGATTAATTATTACTAATTGTGGAATTCAGTGGAGAATAATTCACAAAACTGAGTAATAAGATGTTTATTATTAATTCATAGGATCAGCTGAGGATTCGACTAAGAATTCAGAATAATAAAGTGAGCATTACCATTCCATGGGATCGTTGATTCGACCATAGAATCGGAGTAATTAAGGTTTATCTATTACCATTTATGAGACCAGTTGTCGATTCGATCATGAAATCGGAGTAATGGGATAATATAGTTATTGTTATTATATGAGATCAAGTTGTGGATTCGATCATAGAATCAGAACAATTGTTATTGTCATTCCATGAGACCAGTCGTGGATTCGACCATAGAATATGAGCGATTGTAATTAGGAATAATTAACTTTGTGGCTCTATACTAGCAGAGCAAGCTGTCTAGGAGCATTAATCATCCCGATATGAGCTTGTCGGTAAGTCATATCCTTTATATAGTCAGGGTAAACTCGTTGTTTATTCCTGAAGACGTTATCGCCCTATACTAGCAGATCAAGCTGTCTAGGAGCCGTCCATCACGTGATGCTATGTAGAAATAATCACTGAAAGTATTCAGTATTCCTGAGATATGCCGTTGTCCGGTCGTGAGACTACATATCCACATGTACTCTGAGAGAAAGTACTCTCCGTTGAGAATTCGATGAGAGAGCCGTGTCTCGATACTCACGTCTGATTGCTGAATCAGATCTTCGTATAATTATGAGTTTACAATTTTAGCCTTTGTCGAAAATCCACCATCTACAGAATTCTACAAAGCCGAATATCGGAGTTTATTACCTATCTTGAGAATATTTTCGGTTATGGAAATTCCTTGGTGTCCAAACAACTTTGGCTACAAATAGTGAAGTTTGTTCTTCTTACAAACTTATCCTGAAGCAGGCACTTCATTTTGTAGTCACTGTTGTAGCCTAATAATAGTATACTTATAATGTTATTCAGGAGAGGAGAGTAACCTAATTAGGCGAAGTCTCTTACATCCGCTAGTTTATAGACTTCTGTGGGATCAAGAAGTGTCTACGTAGTACCATTGGAGGGAAACTAGAATTTGCATTGTTATTTTAGTTTTTGATTATCGATTTGATTGACTAGAGGTTGTTAAACCTTGATTGCACCTAGTTTGATTATTCTTGAGTGCCTTCTCTTCTAGATCAAGGTATTAATGATAGTTCAGATTTGTCTTTAGATCTAATGGTAGACCTGTGTCATCCATCATTAACAGTCTTAGTTCTGAGTGTGATGGATCATAAGTGGAATCAAGTTTATTGTGCAGGTACAGAAGAAGACATTGAAGATGAAAACGCATGTAGTACTTTTAATAATCAAAAGATGCGGAAAAATAAAAAGCACATACACATAAAATTTTTGTTAACGAGGAAACCGCAATATCAGAAAAACTCCGGGACCTCGTACAGATTGAATACCACACTGTATTAAGCCGCTACAGACACTAGCCTACTACCAGATTTCGGATTAGAATGTATTTGAGACCGGGTCCACCCACCAAGCGACTCATTTACAGTCGCGCTCCTTACGTCTCTTGAACCTCGCAAGGTTCTACGCACTTGATTCCCTTAGATGACGTCCTTTACAACCTAAGAGTTGCTTCAGCCGAAGTGAAGAATTTTGATACCAATCCGCCTCTAACAGATAATCCTATTTTATTTCCGTTGAAATCAAAGATTAAGGTGTGAAAATATGTTTGCAATAGCAAGCTAGTAAACCTCACAGATTCGGAACTCACGACTCCAGAAGAACACCCTATATTCTTAACCACCTCTTAAGAACAATCGATGAAAGATTAACTAAGATCAGTCTTTAGATATCTATCTCGAGGAATCACAAAGTCATAGACGAATAAACTTTGTGACTACTATCTATCTTGCCTGAAAGAGATTATGAAAACCTAGATAACATAAAAGAAAGATCAGGATTCACGAACTATTAGGGTAAAGATAGTCGGACCTGGCTTCATGATTCCTCAAGCGAAGTCTTTTTAGTCGTACACCTAAAAGGTCAGTAAAGGCGACTCTAGAATCAACTAGGACACAATGTGTCAGGGATTGATTTTCCCAATTGACAAAGGTGCTTTATTTATAGGTTTCAAAGACCAAGGTTATCTTAGAATTCAAGCTAACTTGAAAACCAAGCAAACGAAATAGGTTAAGTACAATAGAAGACTATACACACATAAGTTCAGTTAGACCAAGTTCAGTAACCGTGTATAATGACTGTTCAATTTAGCAAGTTAGCCAAAGAACTAAAAGCTACTTGATGTTCATTTAAACACCTAAAAAATTAATCATGATTCAGAGACCTAAGTGTTTTAATAAATCAATGAAGTCTTAGGAGTGTTTAAGAGAGTTCTAGCAATGATAAACATAAGTATTTGAGCATCTGCTAAACATTGTCAGGACAGTTGGTACAACGATTCGTGAACCACAAGGTTTGTTCACGATCAGGGAGTAACGATTCATGAACCGAGTTCGCCAACCCTACTAGACTCCGGAACTCAGTTGACCACAGTTCATGAACTGGGTTCGCAAACTGCTAGCCAATTAATCCAACTTATAAAATTCAGTTCGCCAAGGTTCGCCAACCAGGTTTGTGAACTGTTCCCGACTAAACTTATGGCTTGCGAACAGAGTTTTCCAATCTTCCTGTATTTCTGAATCTCAGATATCTATGGTTTGCAAACTAAGTTCGCCAACCTATCCTGAGTAGAAATTCAGTAAGTACATATATCTCTCTTTTAATGATTTAAACATTCACAAGTGATATTATCATTTGTATGGACAATTTTCAATTGATCCACAAATTAATTCATAGAACTAATATTGTTAAGGACCTTTGAACATCCAATCACTAAATCATATTTCGAGATTTTTCACAAGACAAGCTTGACTCGAAACATCTTACTTGTTAATCTACTATAAGTCAGACGACATAGCCTCAACAGATAGACTGATAATATAGTGAGTAAAATAGAATGGTTCAGTCTTCACATACCTGATACATAAGTTATCCAAAATATGTCTTCATCGATCTTCAGTCTTCAAGGGTGATCTCTGATAGTCAACTATAATTCTAACCTATCCGAAACTTGACTTAGTAGTCTAGAAATCAAGATATAGTTTTGATCACCTAACATTGACAATAAGCTTGAGATAGCAAAACTTGTAGGTTCAACCGAGCAATGCTCTAACAATATCCCTCTTTGTCAATTTTAGTGGCAGGACTATTCAATACATATGGATACAATAGATGAACTTTTCAGCTCGATCCACTATGCTTGATTTCCTTGGTTCTTCAACACACGTCTTGGATTCTTCGTACTTCATGTTCTTCTAATGTTCTGGATGTGTTCGTTCATCACTTTGTTGTTGAAGATCCGTAGCAATAACAACTTATGAATATTTTCGTTAGAGCTTTTATAGAATGAGGTAAATACACTATACTCATTAGTCGTTATACATAAACATGTCTAGTATTGTTACCTTCCTCAAAATTCAATTACTCCATAATTTTGAAGCAATACTATGGTTGATATGTTCTCCCCCTTAGTCACTACATACTACTTTTGCAAAATAGGTAAAACCTATAGATAATAATTCACTCCCTCTTACATGATGCTTCGTAAAAATCCATAAGTATGTAGTAAGATATTACTTAATAATTCTCTCCCTTTTTGTCAACAAAATTGGCAAAGGTGAAAAATAGGGATAATCATGAATTAATCAAAAGAGTTTCAGGACAAGAGAACACATACCAACCTTTAGTTTAGACGATTCTAACACATCTCCTACAATACGCATATTACATTCTTCTCTGCTATTTGTTTCATCTCTGGCTGGTGATATCATTTTTGTATCGCAAAGCAGGTATACTAACAGCACAAACCATCTGTCAAGCTCTAAACTAAGGAATCCCATATATTTTATAGTAATAAAGAGAAACAAGTGAAATGGCAAAAAAATATCCAAACAAGGGAAGGGAGGAAACAAACATGTTGTCCGAAAATGTTCGAAAAGAATATAAATTCCCATATGTGAACAAAATTATAGCCAAGACTTTTCTATAAAAATCATTGTTGATAGGAGATCTTTTATAATTCCTTTTTATTTGAACCCTCATTTGGGGCATATATATAGAAATTTTGGGGCATATAGACTTATTGTGCCATCCAATGCAAGATTATAAGGGTTATCCTAAAGATCCTTAAGTTACTATAATATCCTTGCATAGTTTAAATTACATTACTACCCTTCCACTAAATTAAATTCCAATCCTAGAACTCTCCCACAAATTAACCATCCACTAATTAATTACTCCTCCCACTAATTAACCGTTATCCATTAATTACTCCACTAATTCACACCCATCCACTAATTAACCGTTACTTAATTAATAAATAAATAAATTTAAACTTAAACTTAACTCCCCCCTTCTTTCTTCTTCTTTTTCTTCTTCAAAACAGAAGAACCCAAACCGAGAAGAAAATTTCTGGTTTTTTTCAGTTTTAAGTTTCGCCTAAACACATATATGACACCTCGTGTTAAGGGATGCCCTAGAAATACGATGCCGAATCCTGGTGTTGCTTCTGTAGCATCTCAATCTAGGGTTTTTGGAAAAGATGGAGATGAAGAGGATAGTGGATTGATTGGTGTTGGAGAGCGAGAAATAGACCCTGGTTCTATAAAATTGCACATAGAAAGATATTTCCCACAAACCCATTGCTTGGTTTTTCTTATTTCATTGATTTATGACATGTAATCAAAGATTCCTCTAGGTTTTGGTAGTTCCAGAGTAGTGTTCGGCTCAAATTTAGCAGCCAAACTTAATTTTTATTCTTCAGACGAAGAACAGTTTGGCTGAAAAACATGTTGTGTTTTGAATATCGAATCAGCCGAACCTACATGTTCGGCTTATAAATATTTTTATGATAATCTTCCGAACTTCAATAATCCATCGTACACTGTTCGGCACATTGTTCGGCTCATTTTGATAAAATCGAATGTGCCGAACTTTAAATATTAAAGTTCTTCGACCTTTAAATGGAACTAGGTTGCGGCGGGTAAGGAGTTGTTGAGAAATTTGAAGAAAATACTTTCTTGCAAAACTAAGATGACAGTGGAGGAGCAACAAGATTGGTACAACCATTGGGATGCAGTCATAAATAAAGGAAAATGACCAAATAGATCAGAAAAAAGGCTGATGAGCAAGAGGCCGCGACAAGAAGGTGAAGGCTCAAGTCGAGCTGCTAGGGGCGGGCCAACTGGTGAAGACGACGAGAATGTACGTCCTAATGGGAAAAGAGGCCGTGGTCAGTGAACTATAAGTTTGGAAGTGTAAACTGCCTTGAATGTCTGGATTTGTTTGTGAAGTACACTTTCTTTGTTATGAGTCGTGAAGTACACTTAGTTTGTTATGTTTTGTTAAATACACTTGTTTGGTTAAGTACCTTGAATCGTATGTTTTAATCTATCTTAGAATGGTTTTATATGTTTGGTTCGAATGTTTGCTGGTCTTTGAAACAACATAAAGGAATTTAGTTCGGATCAAACTATTACTTTCGTAGTAGCCAAACCTGTTGCCTTTAACTAATTTTAAAGGCTAGTTTGGTATTGCTGTGAGTTTTAGAAAAGTGCTTTTATGTTATGTTGTGATGTGCGTTAAGTTTCGCCTAAACACATATATGGAACCTCGTGTTAAGGGATGCTCTAGAAATACGATGCCGAATCCTGGGGTTGCTTTTGTAGCATCTCAATCTAGGGTTTTTGGAAAAGATGGAGATGAAGAGGATAGTGGATTAATTGGTGTTGGAGAGCGAGAAATAGACCATGATTCTATAAAATTGCACATAGAAAGGTATTTCCCACAAACCCATTGCTTGGTTTTTCTTATTTCGTTGATTTATGACATGTAATCGAAGATTCCTCTAGGTTTTGGTAGCTCCAGAGTAGTGTTCGGCTCAAATTTAGCAGCCGAACTTAAATTTTTTTCTTCAGACGAAGAACAGTTTGGCTGAAAAACATGTTGTATTTTGAATATCGAATCAGCCGAACCTACATGTTCGGCTTATAAATATTTTTATGATAATCTTTTGAACTTCAATAATCCATCGTACACTGTTCGGCACATTGTTCGTCTCATTTTGATAAATATCGAATGTGCCGAACTTTAATGGAACTAGGTTGCAGCGGGTAAGGAGTTGTTGAGAAATTTGAAGAAAATACTTTCTTGCAAAACTAAGATGACAGTGGAGGAGCAACAAGATTGGTACAACCAGTGGGATGCAGTCATAAATAAAGGAAAATGACCGAATAGATCAGAAAAAAGGCCGACGAGCAAGAGGCTGCGACAAGAAGGTGAAGGCTCAAGTCGAGATGCTAGGGGCGGGCCAACTGGTGAAGACGACGAGAATGTACGTCCTAAAGGGAAAAGAGATCGTGGTCAGTGAACTATAAGTTTGGAAGTGTAAACTGCCTTGAATGTCTGGATTTCTTTGTTAAGTACACTTTCTTTGTTATGAGTCGTGAAGTACACTTAGTTTGTTATGTTTTGTTAAATACACTTGTTTGGTTAAGTACCTTGAATCGTATGTTTTAATCTATCTTAGAATGGTTTTATATGTTTGGTTCGAATGTTTGCTGGTCTTTCAAACAACATAAAGGAATTTAGTTCGGATCAAACTATTACTTTCGTAGTAGCCGAACCTGTTGCCTTTAACTAATTTTAAAGGCTAGTTTGGTATTGTTGTGAGTTTTAGAAAAGTACTTTTCTGTTATGTTGTGTTGTGCGTTAAGTTTCGCCTAAACACATATATGGCACCTCGTGTTAAGGGATGCCCTAGAAATACGATGTCGAATCCTGGTGTTGCTTCTGTAGCATCTCAATCTAGGGTTTTCGGAAAAGATGGAGATGAAGAGGATAGTGGACTGATTGGTGTTGGAGTGCGAGAAATAAACCCTGATTCTATAAAATTGCACATAGAAAGGTATTTCCCACAAACCCATTGCTTGGTTTTTCTTATTTCGTTGATTTATGACATATAATCGAAGATTCCTCTAGGTTTTGGTAGTTCCAGAGTAGTGTTCGGCTCAAATTTAGCAGCTGAACTTAATTTTTTTCTTCAGACGAAGAACAGTTTGGCTGAAAAACATGTTGTGTTTTGAATATCGAATCAGCCGAACCTACATGTTCGGCTTACAAAATTTTTTATGATAATCTTCCGAACTTCAATAATCCATCGTACACTGTTCGGAACATTGTTCGTCTCATTTTGATAAATATCGAATGTGCCGAACTTTAAATATTGAAGTTCTTCGACCTTTAAATGGAACTAGGTTGCGGCGGGTAAGGAGTTGTTGAGAAATTTGAAGAAAAGACTTTCTTGCAAAACTAAGATGACAGTGGAGGAGCAACAAGATTGGTACAACCAGTGGGATGCAGTCATAAATAAAGGAAAATGATCGAATAGATCAGAAAAAAGGCCGACGAGCAAGAGGCCGCGACAAGAAGGTGAAGGCTCAAGTCGAGCTGCTAGGGGCGGGCCAACTGGTGAAGACGACGAGAATGTACGTCCTAAAGGGAAAAAAGGTCGTGGTCAGTGAACTATAAGTTTGGAAGTGTAAACTGCCTTGAATGTCTGGATTTCTTTGTTAAGTACACTTTCTTTGTTATGAGTCGTGAAGTACACTTAGTTTGTTATGTTTTGTTAAATACACTTGTTTGGTTAAGTACCTTGAATCGTATGTTTTAATCTATCTTAGAATGGTTTTATATGTTTGGTTCGAATGTTTGCTGGTCTTTGAAACAACATAAAGGAATTTAGTTCGGCTCAAACTATTACTTTCGTAGTAGCCGAACCTGTTGCCTTTAACTAATTTTAAAGGCTAGTTTGGTATTGCTGTGAGTTTTAGAAAAGTGTTTTTCTGTTATGTTGTGTTGTGCGTTGCTGTGGAAATAAATTGACATGACGTTTGGTAAACTATAATTTAAAAAGTATTGTGCAATTAACAAACTGTAAATTTTGTTTGGTAAACTGTCATTTTAAAGTGCTGGTGATGTAGTTAATGACGAAAATAGACATATTTTAAAAATTAGTTTTAAATAAAATTAAATTCTAATATAAGTGATAACAAGGTTAAAATAGAGAATCAATTAAATTGAATTACGTGGGTCCAGCTTTTAAAAGCTAGTGTTGAGTAGCTTTTAAAAGCATGCCTAAAATGAAAGTGCTTCTCTCCAAAAGCACTTTGAAAAAAATTTACCAAACATAATTTTGGTAAAAATTTGTTAAAAGTTTGTTACAAAGTGCTTTTGGTTGAAAAAAAAAGCAATCCCAAACAGGGCTTAAAGGTCTTCCACTCTTGTTCGGCTCATGAGGCTACACTCGAATCAGCCGAACCCATATTTCAACAAGTTCGGCAAAATACAACGGCTATTTTTTGTTTTTTTTTCCAAAAAATAGATCCGTTGTGGATTTTTCTGTATATAGTATTCTATTCATAGCATTGTGTCTGCTTAACTCATTGTTACCTTCTATACTAATTCATGGAGCCATTCACCGTAGAAGATGATAAGTTGCTTGTTAGAGCTTTCGTTCGGACTTATCGTATTTATGGTGAACATCCTGATGTGCATCATTCGTTGTTTTGAAAAAAAGTAAAATATTTCCATTTTCAGTTAGATGGAAATCCTAAACATCGTACGTGTTCTGAATTAGCTGAAAGATTCCGACAAATCCGTTATACGATGAAAGATTACATCAGAGTATTAGGATGGGTTAATCAATATCATCCCAACGAAGCTAATGAAGAAAAGTGAGTAATCCAAAAGCTTAATGTTGCATTATAGAGTAGTTTAGTTTTTTTTTTTTTTTGTTATAAAACTAACTTCTAATTCCTTTTTATTTAGGAAGCTAGAGTTCAAAGCCTTTGGGCTATACACCATGGAGGAAGAAGATACAAGCTCGGAATATGTTACATATGGCTGAAGAGAAGAATTCCGAGATTTATAAGAGACCTTTGCGCCGAGATACACTAGATGGTCGAAATATTTACAGGTTCGGCTTTGAAACGAAAATGTGTGTCTGCCGAACCTTGTAATGTTTTCAAAATCAAAAAAACTAGTCGTTGGGGTTGGTACAATTAGTCAGGTTCGGCTTGTAATTAAAAACGCCATATAAGCCGAACCTTATAGATTTAAACAATATTTGAAAAAATAGCCGTTACAAATAGCACAATCCATCAAACATATATATACCCACATATGGTATCTCAATAACAAAGCACAAAATGACAACCTCTAGTCCTAAGTATACTCTAGAAGAAGATTTGTCTATTTGCAAACATTACGTAACGTACTATCCGGAGAAGGGTGTCGAGCGACGAGTAAAGGGTCTAATGAGTATGTACAACTTGGTCAGAATTCATGAAGCCTTTACCAACGAAACAGGTAATCCTAACAACCGGGATAGGGCATCATTGTTTTGTCGAATCGAAACAATTAAAAAGAAAGTTGGAGACTTCATAGCTATAGTTCAGATTGTCAATCGATATCGGCTTAAAGATGAAACAAATGACGAGATTGTTGTTCGAGCTCTAGAGGAATGGCGAAAATGGAAAGGAAAAAATTTAAAATATCAAGCTCACTACAATATCCTTAAGAAGTTTCTCATAACTCGTTTCGGTTATTAGAATCTTGTAATTGTTACTTTGTAATGGTTAGTGATTTTGTAATGGTGATTTTATGATTTCAAACGAACTAGGTAATTTAATCTCAGTTTACGGTTCGACTATTAGCAGAAATACACCTGCATAATTCTAAAATCTACTCATGATCGGCTTACTAGAGAATATTAAAAATCAGCCAAACATTACTCTGTATGTTGCGAAAATGTGCATCCTGCTAGTTCGGCGCACAACGATCATCATTTTTAAGCCGAACCAAAACTCTTGGGAAACCAATTCAGGATCGGCTTATTAGTTATATTCTCTAATAAGCCGAACATTACTCTGTATGTTGCGAAAATGTGTATCATGCCAGTTCGGCGCACAACTATCATCATCTTTAAGCCGAACCATGACACTTGGGAAATATTATGTTTAAACTTGGCAGGGTCGGCTGGGTTATCTTTTTACGGGTTAGCCGAACCATACACTCGTAGTTCACTTTCTTTAAATCTTTGTACCAACAAACAATTTAAAAAACCACAAAATATATTCAATTCATAAGATGCGCGTTAGGATACATTATATAGCATTCATAATCTCATATCATCCTAGGCATCCAATGAAAACAAAATGCAAAAAAAAAAATATATATCCACCCAATGTATTAGATTAAGTATTAGGGTGATCCCAACCTTATAACATCTTCTTCATCATCTTCAAAAACATCTTCTTCATCATCTTCATCCGCATCATCCGTTAGACTTATTAGTCCGCATTGAAGCGGTGGATGCAAACTTCTCCAAAGCTCCTTCTCCGTAGCGTAATTTGCATACCAATCCATCGAGTAATTTTCTTGAAGAAGAGGCCAAAAGGCTAAAGGACATAATGGAAGTATTGGGCAACCAGGTCTAAGCTTGAGACCGATATAATGGCAGCCTTGAATAAATGCAATAACAAGTCTTCTATTTTTGTCATCCTCATGACAAGGTTTTGCTGGCGGCGCGTAGGTGAAACAACTTCCATCCCTCGTAAAAGAACGAACAACGCAATTGAAGGTCTCCGCAATTAAAAACCAACATATCGGCATTTGCATCCAATGGTCATTTGTGATGACGATATCCCCATGTAAACTCCGTTCAAAACTAATGAACTCTTGTAAGACCCTATGGTCTCCGCCACCTCTCATCATTGACTTGTAGAAGTCCTTGTTTCGGCGTAGTGTTTGTAACAGTCTTTGCCTTATATAATTCACTCCGTTCTCTTGCTCAACCGGATGGTTTCCATCTTTAAAAGGTCCTAGTTGTTCCGTGGTGACATGGAAACCACAATTGCCATCCCATTCGACGTCGTCCATAGATATGATACTCGTGAATGGCTTCGGGTAGGTTGAGCAAGTAGTTTTTGTAAATCATATTAGTAGGTCGCAAATACTTTCTCAAACTATCTCTTTTAGGACCTTTCATTTTACCATCCGCATATATGGTTTTCTTCTCCTTTTGCTTGGGCACCGGAGTAATCTTTGTTGTTTCAATTTGTTGATATGGAAACATCTTACCCTTAAACTTGACGTCTCCTTGCAATGGGGGAGGACATAGAGGACCACTATTCTTAACTTCTTTGTTACTTGTTTCACCTTTACCCTTGCTCAGTCGACCACGTTTCTTTGATAGTTTCACTTCATCCATCTTGTCTAACTTCTCTATTGCCTTGTTCTCTTCTTCGTACTTTGCATGATGGTACTCGACCCCGGATGGATCCCTTGTGGTAGGACCCCTTGTTTTGGAAAGAGCATACGCTTTTGATCTTTGTATTTTTCGGGTTTCTTTCGAGGGTGGCCTACCTTTTTGTGGCCCCTTTTCAGGTTCTTTTATACCTTGTTGGGTGTAAAAAATAAAGCTTTCTTTCAACTCATCATTCAAAAAACAAAAAGTAACGGTGAAAGGTGAGTTGGTTGACGTATGACCAACCACGTTCATCAAGGGCATCTCATACTTATTAGTCTTGTAAGTGCAATCCAATATGAGAACTTGTGGGAAGCATAACGCCAACTTTACGCATTCCGGATGGGCAATAAAAAGGTGCGTCACATGGCCGAATTCATCCAATTTCTTTTGGCAAGCATAGTTCTTCTTTTCGCCAACCACAATAATTGTTGCATCACCAACCTACCTTGTAAATCCTTTCTTCTCAAAGTACTTCTCGCGTTATAGACTTGTTGCAACGTAGTCTTGTTATTCTTATCATCCGCCTTCAACTTGCTAAGAATTTAGAGGGTGGCATACGTGCTCGTGTCATTTTATCTACCTCCGCATATTCATGAGCTTTGAGTCTTCCGACTCTATAATGTCCATGAAGATCCTTTGGACGTGGGTGGTTATGACGGAAATCCATATTTTTATTCATTGCGAAAACTCTTTAATTTATGTTCCAATTGAAGACGATCTTGAAGGGACAATTTATCTTCCTTGTTTTAGTCTTATATTTTTTTCCCGGTTTTCCCAATATACACCTCACCTTTTTTCTTCTTGCTTACTTTCTTCCCGCCTCTCTCACAAACCATCTTAACCCGCTCCTTTCGGCTTTGTCTACCTTTAACTAGGATGCAATTGATTTTTAAACCATGTTCCTCAACCCATTGAACAACTTCATCTCGAGTTTTCCACGTCCACATATCCACAAGTACAAAAGGTAATTTTTATTAATGATTTTGAATACAACATACTTGAAAATTAATAAAAACATAAATTAGATTACCTACCAAGTCAGTTTGGAAGTGAGATTTAGTATCTTCATGAATGACATCAACATGCGGTGGCTGATCCGCCATAGTTTTCATTTCAGGAACAATGTACAACAATATCACATAGGTTTTGGGTTAGGCTCGGCTCATACGCAATACAATTTGAAAGCCGAGCTCCTGAGTTCGGCTCATTCGTGTTTGACTTTTAAAGCCGCACTACTTGTCATATATGGATTCGACTTATTGGGAACTAATACTATAAGCCGAACCATCAGACTTGAAATTTATGAAAACAAAAAATATATGTTTTCCTGGATGACGTGTGAGCCGAACATTACACTGTACCTCATACGTTTCTTTGTATATGGTTCGGCTTATATTAGCACGTCCTTTTCAAGCCGAACCGTGGAAATTATTTGGCGCAAAAATAATTGAATGATAGTTCGGCTTATAGATATTTCAATCGCACAAACCAAACTGTTCTTATTTATCAAGGTTCGGCATACATAGTATCTTCCGAACCTAACTCTGTTGCGCCGAACTACATACAATAATCAAAACTTTTGGTGAAATCAAGCTACAAAACGGACATTAAACAACGTCTACAACCATATCTGTGTATTATTAGCATTGGGTTCCTCATCCATGTACTCATCTTCGGGATTTGGCTCCAAAAAGTCATCATCTTGAGATTGAGAAAAAACTTGAGTTTGGGTAAAATCATTTTCAAAATCCAACAAATAAGCCATCTCCGGATCTCCATCGTAATTGATATGTATTTTCTTAGGTTTACGTGATGAAGATTCACCTTCCTCACTCGAATTTGGATCACACATCTATCAACAATCACAAATATCTCAAAAAAAAAAAAGTTTTTTTCTCTACTCCTCCTCCTCTTTTTCTTCTTCTTCTTCTTCTTCTTCTTCTTTTAAAATAACTCACTAACTCTATTTAAAAAGAAAATTATTACCCTAAATTAACACTAACCTAACTACAATCATTAACAACTAATTAATAAAATTAACATTAATTTAACAGTAATCATTCAAGGGTATTTTCGCATTTATGAAAATAGGTTGGATAAGGGATACCCTAGAAACACTATTTCCAACCACGTTTTTGCCTTATTCAAGAGGCCCCCGAATTTTCATGCATGCCCCAAATGATGGTTCTTTTAGAACGATTTTTTAGGGACCATGGTTTTTTTGAGGGGACCATGGTTTTATTAGGCCACCTTCCGTATAGTGATAAGGGGTGTCCTAAAATGTTGAAATGACTAACCTACCCTTAACCTAATATAAAACCAACCTAATAACCACCTATATATATAGCCACCACCTCTTCCCACCACCACCTCCGATTATCACCACCACCAACCACCGATTACCACCACCGCCACCGCCTATTTAAGAAACGTAACAACATCAATGCAATCACAATTAAGTTCGGTTACATAATAATTTTATCGAGTATAAAAGACGCCAGCCGCAACATGATTCTGCCATGGGACCATTCCGGAGGTATTTTCCAACAAACCCTTCACTTTAATTTGATTTTGATTGCTTCAATAAAATAGAAATCATCAAAATAGGGTTTTAATAGGAGTTACAGAGCCATGTTCGGTTAGGAAGATTTTCCAAAAAACCATAGTTTACTAACCGAACTTCTTGAAAATGAAGAACACGAAGGATAGTTCGGTTCTATTGGATTTAAAACTAAGTCACTGAACTCTCTGTTCGGTTGTTTCGCAAAAAGTTTTAAAACTACAAAGTAACTGAACTCCACCCTTAGAACCGAAAAAAAACAAATCCAGTCTAACCGAACTTTGTTGTTGTGGCCACTATGTTGAGTTCCAAAATAACCGAACTTATCCAATAGAGTTCGGTTTGTTCGCAAAAGCTTTTAAAACTACAAAGTAACCGAACTTAGCCAATAGACGCTGTAACTTCACATTTTTTTTGTTTGTTAAGTTCGGTAACTTCACAATTTTATCGTAGAAACCGAACTCAGATTTCGGTTGGTTAGCTGTTAGGTTCAAGTTTGCGAAAGAACCGAACTTTGTAAACTTATATACTCTTATATTACGTAAAGTTCGGTTACACCAAAGTTCGGTTAGTTGAGAACCAACCGAACATAACGCTGTAACTCCTAGAAATTCTATTATTTGAGAGTTCGGTAACCTGCGTGTTTGGAAGAAGTAACCGAACTACACTTTCAGATGAGTTCGGTTACTTGTTCATCTCACGGGGCAACCGAACTAGAACTTCAGATGAGTTCGGTTACTTGTTCTTCATATAAAGTAACCGAACTGTTCAAAATCCAATTCAAATCCGGATCATTTTGAAGATTAACAAATATTCTAGGAGAGGATGGAGATGAAGAATCAGATGAGTTTTCATCATTTGAATACTCAAACTTAGTGAATTGAATTTATTTTTTATTTTCCATGTTTTTCTCCTTCATCTTCTCTAACTCTACTCTTTCAATAATTCTACTCAACTAATAATAAACCCATCTTTTAATTTAATCTCACTAATTGTTTTTAACTAAATTATTTACTAATCATAACTTAAAATTAATTAAGAGGGTAGATTAGGTATTAAATAAATAACTAGATATGAGGTGACCTAAAATTACTTCTAATGCCCTTACCCAAAATAAAACCATGGTCCCCCAAAAAAACCATGGTCCCCAAAAAATCGTTCTTCTTTTATTTCTTTTTTTATTAAAACCCATGAACCACAAAATTAAGACTACACCAGCCCATGTTAGCACACTAGTTTGATAACTTTCGTATAAATGAAACCTGTTTTGAGGCATACTGAATTTTTTTGAGGCATACTATATAATGCCAAAATAGGATCACTAAATAAAAAACAACATCACCCCTTATCCACCCTTTTTGATAATGGCATAACTACCCTTACATAATTAGTGTTAATAATTATGATTAGATTTGATTAGCTAGGAATTTTAAGGATTGATTAAAAATAAAATTATTAGTGGTGAATTAGTAGATAAATCAAATTTATGTGAGAGAGTTGGGATTTTTGAGAGGAAGAAAGAAGAAGTGAAAAAAACTTGGGTTTTGAATTTTGAGATTTTAGTGATTAGAAGTGACCAAAATGGGTGATTCAAATCAGAGGTAGACTTCTATACGAGGTTTAATTTCTTTTTATAAGTTGAATCTTTCAAAAAAATGAATTTTTAAAACCCAGATCTACTGACCAGATGAACAGTTCGGCTGATAACTTTTCAGCTGAACCTCCGTTTTTTGAAAATATACCTAGGTTCGGCTGACAAGTTATCAGCCGAACCTAGGTATATTTATAAAAAATTGAGGTTCGGCTGAAAAGTTGTCAGCCGAACTTCACTCTGAAACTGATAAATTTAGGTTCGGCTGATTCGAACAAAATTTAGCAAAGTCGCGTGAGCCGAACATAGTGTTTCTCTAAATCATACACTAGGTTCGGCTCAAAATTGATACTCCAAGATCAGCCGAACTGATCTTCTGAAAACCCTAATTTCATCTTTGAAATCATATTTTATCGATCAAACAAAATAAAATCAATCAAAAACAAGATGGGTTTGTTACACATACATTCTAAAATACATCTAAGAGCAATTGAGGTTTGGATTTCGCACTTCAATATCGCTCATTTTGATTCGTGTTTGCTTTACTTGATCAATTTCTTGATTGAATTGGAGTCCAAGATGTTTAAGTTTAAAGTTTATTTTGATTTTAGGTTTTTGAGGATAAGGGCGTTCTAGTAATTTAAATTGTTTAAGGATATATAGGTAATTGAACTACCTTTAGACACCCCTTATAAACCCATCCTAGATGGTGTAATGAACGAGTATGCCTCAAAAAAAATTGAGTATGCCTCAGAACAAGTTTCTTATCATTTCCTTGATTCTTTCTCTCCTCTAGAGTAGGCAAGCCCACACAAATGACTTGCAGGAGCCAGGAGTCGGGACTAACTACATGAGCATCAGCACAAGCCAGGAGGCTTCTGCCAATCTAAAAGCCCATTGACTAACAAAATCTCTAAGTTTCGTCCAATCAAATACATGCAAGATTCTGGTTGGATGATATCTGAAAATTAATTTCACGGCATAAGGATCCTTTTGATGGAAAAATATTTTCGAATGAAGCCAACCTTTGAATGAAATTAGGCTAAAAGTACAGTTTTGCCATTTTTTTGTTCTCCAAAATAGACAGAGCATCTATGATGCTGGCCATATTTTTCGAAACCATAACTGGACAATCGCATTTTAAGCTTAACACGACACCGTAGCTAGGCTAGAACTTAACTCCGATAGTACCCCATGCCTATTTGATATAGTATTTGATCCCCGAAAACAGTTGATTTGAAACAATGAGCTCACTTCCAGATAACAACTCCAAAGATATTTGAAAATCGGCTTACAAAGGTAGGATTGCGCCAAGCCTATTAGCGCAAGATGTTTAGTTGTCGGCACAATGTGGCGCGAGACTATCTTCAACATGCCATAATCTTTCTCTACGCGTAACATGAGCTATAGTAACGTGAACTATGTTTACTCATGCTTATCAGCATAGTCCGCAAAAGAAAAATACATTATTGAAATCTATTATTATACTATATTGTTGTGGGTACTAGTAGTACTATAATTATAAATGTAGCATGTCAAGTGAATTCCATGATGATTGAAGGCAGGCATCTAATGAGGCTTCTCTCCTTTTAAGTTTTAACTATTAGGGGCGCATGACTAAAAGGAGAATCCAATAAAATGTTGGCCATCCATGTCACGAATTATATGAAAAGGACTCATCTTTTTTATCGACGACTCTATACCATAGTATAGTAGTTATCTATCACAATCAGCTGAGTTATTTTGCAAATTTACTAGCCACCCTAGGTTTAAACTAACCCCACCTCCCGCCACCCTGCTAAGTGCATCTAGAATGGCTGAAGCTTAAAGCCAAAGCCACCTAGAATTTGGCTTTAGCACTACCATTTTGCCCAAACTCTCACACTGGCAAGCTATGTAGTAAACTATGTATAAGGTTAAGTCCTATGGGTGCTAATCTAGCAGCTAGATTAGCAATCCACGTCATCTGGGATCATTGTCCAGCGTTTTAAATCTCAGCTGTTAGATCAGAAAATTAATATCCCACCGCTGAACCATTCAGCGTAAAGATCACTTTTTGAACGCTGCACCATTCACCGTTTCAATCTCGCTGCTAGTTCAATTGCGAACAAATGCTACAAGAAAGAACTAGCGTTAACAAATAGGCCACACTTTTTTTTTTTTTTTGAACTACAACACTTTTCAACTCAATCTAACCCACAGGACTCAGTGGTGATCCATGCTTGTAGCTTCAAAATAATTTCTTCCAAAAAAAAGGGAAACCTCTGTGAAAAACCCCTCCAAACTCCAACATATATTTGGGTATTCCAATTTGGTGTCTATGAGGCAGGCTATCACTCATTGTCACTGACTCACTCCTTGTTCAATCTCTCTCCTCACTTTTGGGATGTACCTCATTGGCTCATTCACTCATATCTCATTCAGCTATACCAATACAAAACACCAGGCCTGGCCTGCTGTTTTTAGCTCCCCACTTTAATCATGAACTTCACCACTAACACACCACTTTGGCTCTTTTTTTCTTTCTTTCTCTCTAGCTCATATGTAATCATAGTGCATGAGGAGGATTATGTCATTACTCCACTATCAATCTATATCATTATCATCCGTAATCTAAAATCTACAAATAAGTCAAATTAGTGGCATTACTTTTAATTCCATCATCAAATATACAAACAAAAGCAAGAATTTAATGGATAGGTTAGTTTGCCTTCAAATTTTGGACATTAGTTTTGGACTAGTTTGACACCAAGAGGCAATATACGAGATTTTGAAAGTTAGCTTTGGAGTAGCTTGAAGCAAGGAGGAAAAATATCCGAGACTTTTACCTACATGCTGATCTAGAATGTAAATATCATTGATCACTGTATTTTATTTTTGAGACGTAAATTGATTTAGACTGTGAATACCGTTGATCAATATAATTTTTTTTTTATACGAAAAAAGAGAAGAAAATATATCTAGCCAAAAGTGTAAGGCTTATACAATTCAGAGATTATGTCTTCTCTCATGTTGAGATGACTAATCAGTTGGACTAAACTATCATTTTTCCAGCTACTTAGAATAATAGATTTGTTACATAAAACTGAAATATTTGCAGTTAGAGCGTTTTGAAGTCTGCTCACTAATATAAATGATATTGCTTTGAAATTAAAAAGCTTAGCGGTTGAGTTTCCAAAAATGTTGTTGTTCTTGAATCTCTCTTTTTTTGCTTTGGCGTACATTCCAATTAACAGCAGCAGGACCAGAGTTCCGAATCACACATGAATTCAATGTTGTGTCCACTCAATTCCGTTGCCCACTGGAAAGCCGCCTCTGCACCGTTTAGTTCAAGCAATTCTCTGGAATTCCAGCCCGATGATTCTCCCCAGGCCTCCTTATAGTTTCCTGAATCATCAATCAAAGTTAGTGCAATGCCAGAATCGGAAACATCAGTAATTATATTTATCCTGATCAATATAATTCATGTCTCGGATTAAAATCGGAATGCTTCATCTCATATGCTTAATTGTTAATTTCGTTGGCAACAAATTAAAAACCAAACCCACAATTTTGTTTTCTTCTCATTAACAAAAACTATTTGAAAAAAAACAACATTACATTGATCGCATAGACAGTTAGACAGATGAGAGACTAATGCAGGCGTGCCTGAAAAAAGTACTAAGAAAACTAAAAACCTAGCTAGTCTGGAACATCTGCAACTGAGAGTTGTTTCAACCATTCAAATGTCCTTAAATGATTCATCAACTCTTTTTGTTTCTTCCCTTGTTCCTTGTCTTTCTTTATCATCTCTTTTTCATCATCAATGTGATCATCATCTTCTTCTTCTTTCTTCACAACAACTTCTTCTTTCATTAATTCACTTCCATTACTCATCTTTTTCCTGCTGCTACTTTTAATTACAACAGTTTTAGAAGAAACAGTGTTCTCAACTGCATCAGTTGAACACTTACAACTCTCAAACCCAAGATAAAACCTTTGCATCTTCTTCTTCTCCCCATTATCATTTCCAGTAGTACCCTTGCTAATGTTCTTAATACTGCTACTTTTATTACTACTACCACTACTGCTACAACTGCCATTAAAACTCTTATAATTTCTAAGTCTAAGATCCTGCAACTCAATTTGAGGTGTTTTGACTAAACCCACTCTAAACAGACCCCAAGTTGTTGATTGTTTCCCAGTTCTTCCACTAATAACATTTCTTCTTACCGATTGAGAATTATTGATAGAATTCCATATCTGGGGTTTTGGACTTGGATGACTATGAAATATGTTCTTCAATGGCTTATAATGACCAGATGTTGTAGTAGTTGTAGTACTTGTACTGGCGGAAGAAATAGAATTGTGACTTTTACTGCTGCTACTTCTACTACTAGTAGTATAAACACCAGATGAAGAACGATCCAATGACGAAGATCTACTTGGGTTCATAGTTATATTACTAGGATTACTGTTTTGTCTTTTTAATGAAAACCCATTTTCTGAACTTACAGAATGCCGTCTCAATGGAAGTATCTGACCTTGAAAGAAAACATCATCAGCTACACATATTTCTGATTCTGTTAAAACTGAACCAACCCACGATCCAAATTCAAACTCTTCACTTTCTGAAGCTTTGATGATGTTGCTGTTGTTATTGATGGTACTCTGTTGATTAACGTCTTGTTTGATTGGAAGATCACAGAGTGACAGAGCTTCTTCGTCTTCTTTCTCTGAATTGTAATCTTCCATTAGTTTTCTATGATCATCATCATTACCCCCACCATTGAATCTTGTCATGAATGCAGATGCTCTTAAATTTGGAATTTCTGAATTCGTGCAGAAAATGAAGAAATGAGAGAGGTAGATTTATAGAAAGAGAATCAGACAAATATGAGAATTTAAAATGGTATTAAAGTAAAGGTAAAGGTTGTTTTTAAATTATAAAGTAAAGGTTACAAATTGCAGGCTAGTCGACCAAATGATGATTCCATTTTCTGTTAGGATTTTTGAGAAGAAGCAGAATTAGAAGGTTGATTAGCCGGCCTTTACCTGACCAAGTGTGACAACTCTCTATCAGAAACCAAGAAAAAGTTTGAATCTTTTTGAGCAAAAGAATTTAAAAAATCTTGTGTGTTTGAGTGGGAATGAGAGCTAGTAGTGCTAATGATAGTGGGATGCTCTTATTGGTGTTGTGAGATTGATATTTCAAACCCTTGAAAAGGTTCTTCTAAGAATATGAAACGAAAAGCAAAAGAGAGAAAAACAGACACTGACCCTTTGTTGAGATATAGATGGTGCTTGAGATTTATAGTGGTGATAGATTTTTAGAGTTGAATTTTTTGAGTTATAGAAAGCAAACATTTGAAGAAGAACTTGTTGTGAATGAAGGATTTTGGTGGTGTTATAACTGTTCATGGACGGCTTGTGAAATGAGTGGAATTCAATTTCAAAGTTTATAGTAACTAATTTTTCTGTTGGGTACGTACTGTTGATGACGTGTTAAACTAATATGGCGCCACGTATGCACAGAGTGGGTCCTGCTTTTCTCATCTTCTAGCAATTTAGGAAGTTTTGACTTTTTGACTGCTCTTACGGCTTTATTTTTATATAAGTTTCAAGATTTTATTGTTCGTCTAAAATGGGGTTCCGTACCATTAATGAGGTTTGAATCATAGAATCTTGGTGTTTTTTCATGGTACGTAGAAATATTAAGGACCCTAATTTTGTGCGGTTATAGCCAAAGCCGGCTAGTCGCCAGTTTAGTACTAGTGTGTGTGGTTAAAAACAAGGAACAGTATCCTTTTTCATAGGCTGCTTGCTTTTCTCAGAAGCAAAACCAGAACTGAAATCTGAGGAATGAATTTGGAGACAAATTTTGCTCTTGTTATACTATTCAGTTTTCTTTTTTCCATGCACAGCTGATGAAAGCGCATTTGCTACTTTTCAAGACACTTTCCTGTTCATTAAACAGTGTTTAGTCCTTGATATTAGACTTTTTTCTTTAATTTGGAATACTATGAATGAACAAGCAAAACATTCGGGGAAAAAAGTTAAAGAAGACCAGTGGGTAGATAAATCAATGAAAGAAATCAGTTCTGTTATTCCAACGAGAAGTTGTTTGGAGATTAACGGAAAAATGAATTGTCATGTTAAACTATGGTCGGTCATTAACCATCGGGTAAATCAGTCTACTGTGTAATGTCCTGTGTTATGTTTTTTTAGTGGTGAATGTGTAACCAGATGGTCATTGTACCTACCAACTGTTGTTCGCAGTCCAAATTCATCGCTGAACCATTCATTGCAATGACATTCATCCCAACCAACCACCATCTCCATCACTCAGAATTAAAGATTGCTATTTACTTCGAACAGATTTAATCCAATTTGTTATTCTAACTGAACAGAGACTTCTCCATAATGATGATTACATTTACACCATATAAAGGAAGAGAGAATGACTGGAGCCACACCACAAGTGCATTATGTACAAATATGGACCCTGAAACATGCTGCATTGAATTTAATTTCAGAGAGAGTGGTGGAGAATCACAGATTGATAAAGAAGTCTATCAAAAAAAACATTGGATACATACGCTCGTGTACCAGTTTCACGGGTTATTGCTTGTGGCCTGATAACAATTGAATATGATAGGTCCATGAGAGATGCCTTCACAATCACGTAACTCTTACCATTAGACTCCTCAACCCTACCAGAGAGAATTTTCCAGGACAACTCTACTCAAAGCTGAACCAAAAAAGGATAATCAGTCGAGTGCCAGGCCAGCTTCTTATTATACACATCACACAAACAACGGTTAAATAAGTTGATCTCTCACAACTACCAAACTGTCCAAGGGGGAAGAAATTAGTTAAATGTAGTACTACAACATTTCAGAAAGAACTGGATGGTACTTAATTTATTGGTTTATGATGATGACCTATAGGTGTTCGGCAATATGGGCAGTCTCCACATTTCCGAACCCAGGGATCTAAGCATGCCAAGTGGAAGCGATGCCTACAGGGCAGGCAAATTAACTTGTCACCCTCCCCAAACTTCTCAAGACATATACTACAATCTGCCGCTTCTGAAATAACTTCAGATTCTACTTCGGTGCTGAAAAATTCTTGTGGTAGACTATCCACCTCTTCTGAGCTGAGTCCTGTCGCCCTCTTTGATTTTGAAACTTGTACTGATGATGATCGGGTAGATGAGTCGGGAAACAGGTTACTGACTTCAGCTAACCGCTCCCTTGATGTTTCAGTATCCCAATCCGCTGCATCAGTGCGCCTTAAGTCATCAGGGTAGGAGGACTCATCCAAAGAAATCCGAGATGAAAGCCTGTTATTTTGTCTAGCATACAAGGAGAAAATGTCTGTAAATTTCCGAAAGGATACATAATCATCTGGATTGAATACAGACGTAAAAAGGCATCTCGAACCAACAAACCATTGATTTAAAAGAAAATTATGAACTTCACATCAACAGGGTTACAGTTTGGCTAGTGATCAAATGATAAATTCTGTGTACGTCACATTTGATAATTGGAGATACCTACTGCACCACCATATATCAGAAACAGCTTTTAATGAATACGAATGTACAACTGTTGCCGGATAAAAACGCAGGCAAGCTACCACCAAGAAAAAACTTCAACATTGGACGCAGACAAAGATCACCATAATTTTATCAATATCCTATTGCAATGTTTTCTTTTTTTCCCGATCGGTAAAGAATTTGATGCTGGCAAGTTTCAAACTCAGGTCACTGGTATCATCACCCAATGACTTTACCACTGTACTACAGTGATACCGGCATCCTAATATGAAGTATTGAAAAGGGGCAATGGCCGATGTCACTATGGTACAGTGGTGAAGTCATTGGGTGATGATACCAGTGACCTGAGTTTGAACTCTTCAGCACCAATTCTTAACTGATGCACGAAATCTTTACCAATCAAAAAAAAAAAAAAGAACAGGGGCAATGCTTTAGATTGCTCAAGAAAGAAAAAAAAACAGGGGCAATGCTTTAGATTGCCCAACCAGATTGCAGTTTTCTTCCAGGAGACCCCTATTAAGGTTTTGCCAACTTAGGAAGGTCCTAAAAGTTGCTAATGCCAGGTATATACACATCATCAACATCACTCACGACAGTCTTTTTACTTCAAAATGTCATTTACTAGTTCCTAAAGGCATATATATAACAGGAGCGGAAATGACCTAAAATGTCTGAAGAAAGAATGAAGCTGACAGAGTTTTAGGCACTTCCGGGGATACCAAAACTAGAGCACTTAACTGGACATTTCAAAAGCATGAAATCCCAAGACAGTTGACTCTTGACATTTAGCAGATTGAGAGATGTCACTTCGTTTTGGAACAAACAGCTGTCATTACTATATGCATATGTAGCACTAGTGTGCAAGTTCAACCGTAAGAACATTGCTCCAGGTTCATGTATACGATAAACACTGTATACAACGACACGGACACGGAGTCAGTGTCTTGTGTCCAATATGCTACTTCGACGCGACAACTTAAAAAATAAGAATACGGGGACACGGTATACACTATATTAATAAGTAGCTTACGATAAACATATAAGGTAGTGAACTTCACAAAAAAGCATGCATATATATCTATATGAAGAGAAAAAGTTGGATAAGAATGGTTTTGAGAGAAAAAGAATGGAGAAAGTCTTAGAGGAAGATCGGTAGAAAGATGTAGAACTAATATTTAGTTCCTAAAATTAAGCTATCTAAGTTTCCTAATATTTAGAATTAACATTTTGTTCCTAAAATTAAGCTACCAAGTCTAGAGCCGCATCTGCAGTATTAATATGCATATCCGTGTCGATACGTATTGACAAGGCAACTTCTTTTTGTGCGCGTGTCATTGTAACACAGGATAAACAGTTAAATGAGAAACCAACCTGTTCGCTGCGATGGATACACCTCTAAGTCTCTCAACAAGCCTTTCCCTGGCTAGTAGTACTGCTCCAGGTAATCGATCACTGTGAGGAGAAGTCAGCCGATTGGGTCTATTATGCAAAACTTCGATGCTCCTACTGTTTCTTGTACCTGGTTGACTGGTAGCATTTTCAGTTCGAACTGAATCATGTTCCTGAAACAATTAAAGCTCAGACTATGATGATTGAAGGTGAAAATTTACAACTACCAACAAAATACAGTCACAGGGATCCATCTAGTGAAGCATCAGTGATGCCATCACCAATGAGGATGATTGAAGATGAGGATTAACAACTACCAACAAAATACAGTCACAGGGATCCATCTAGCGAAGCATCAGTGATGCCATCACCAATGAGCGAAGGGTGGTGCCAAATGTCCCAAGGATTATGAGTAATTGGTTCCAAGTAAAATCAGAAAGAAAGTTAACACCAATTGGTAAATATTAGTTTTGGCGGCAAATGAAAATTCAACAGGAAAATTTTGCAAGAGCCTTGGTAACTTTGGATTCATCCATAGATAACAATGATATGCAGTAGCCCCGTGAAATCGAAAGAAAAATAAACAAAAACACAACAGTCCTAAATTCTCGCTCATTAAACTTAGGATGGAACAAAATTTTGAAGTTCATGTGAGAAACATCAGACATGCTAGAAGTTCATGTGAATTATATTTTTCAATAACACTAACTGTCAACTATCCTCAAGTCACAACATGCATTCTATTGTTATAATCAGAATTTTTTCACAATCCTGCATAGAATTCGATACACTTTACCGTGTCTTCTATCGCTGTACACATAAAAAAGACTATCCATTTTTTATGAAAAAAATCCTTCACCACACATTCAATTTTAAGTTCGAATTCTAAAGTAGGGTTTCAAATAATGAAAAAAAAATCATTTAAGAAAGTCTTATTCAATAGGTAACAAGAAAAGTAAATTTTCTTACACGATCGCAGAGATGCTGCCTCAAGTGTGGAGATCGTCGCTCACAATGTTCGGTGGTATCACGACGCTGTTGTTGTTGACGATAATGATATCTCCGACGGCCATGATTCAAGTGATAATTTCTATCAAGAGGAGAAGATAAAGAAGAACCAAATCCTAATTCAGATTCTTCACGTCCTAAACGAGACCTCCTGCTATAAAATAACTCCGATGCGCTCGACATACAAACCTAAATCAAAATTCAAAAAAAAAAAATGAATAAAATGAATACAAAAATGCATTTTTATACACATGTATGTAGAAATTTTAGCAAGACCAGAAGAGGAGGAGAGGTGATAATTACCAAGTAGCTTCGTAGAAATTTGTTTGAGAGAAAATTTTGAGTTCGTAGAGAGCGACGGATTTTTTTTTTGGTGTTTTCAACTGCAAAAATGAAGTGCTGTATGTCTGAATATGAGAAGCGGACCCACCGGCAATATTTTTGTTGGATATGGAATTATGGATAAGATTTAAGAAATATCTAGTGGGAAAAATTTCGATCTCTCATGGCGGTGTGTTCATGCGGATTAGGAATAAATTGTTAGCATTGATTTGCATTAATCAAAGAAACTGTTTGCTCATTGATTGTATATAGTTCCTTCAATGGGGTAAAAGACTTTCACTCTTTCAGTTTCGAAGTTTTGAGAAGAAATACTATGATACTCAAAGGTAAATTGTCATACATTTGGCATCTTCTTTTTGGCAGTTTTGTTAGCATTGCTTAAGCAGTTAAGCTTCCCGATTAAGATAAATTTGACTGCTACTTTACATCAAAATGTAACAATAGTGAGCCTACCGAAGACTTGATTTCTGTTCAACATGAGATGAGATCTAGAGAACGACCAATGTGGTCTTCAATGTTCATCATTTATATCAGATCTATTGCGTATTTGGACCGCCAGCTTTCTCCTAGTTTCCTAACAGGTTCATCCCTTGTTATTATCAAACTCCATGTTCTGTTGAAACAGCCTCGAGATCGGAACCCAACTTGATCCCTCTTTTTCCAGGAAGTCCGAATAGCATTATTAGTTTGCTTCTAAAATAAGATAGTGAATTGAATGTTTAACCGGATTTTTCACCCATTAACTGTTTCTATATACAACATAGTACTACATAAAAAGTCACTATCAATAGCATTACACACAAAAATCACATTTCTTTCTTGAGAGGTTACAAAATGGGGATTCGGTTTATAGAACACCCCTGTTGCCACATTCTTTTCAGGGATTCAAGAAATACATACACTATCATATGCAACCACTGTGAGCAAATCTCTTGGTGCATCCAAATACCACTAACTCCTCCACAAGAAGCTCTTGCAAGTTTCTTCGATTGGACAGGATGCATATAAAAACACATGCTGTCAATCCTGAAAATCATCTAACCCAAGATTGATAGACATTTATATCTTCTATTAGATTGCACGTAGAACAAATAGCACTGCAGGGACAGAAAATGTACATCAGGCTCGATTCAAGGAGTGAGAAAAGAAAATTTGAAAAACCAATTTATGGAATGGATTTCTAACTAATTCCAGTTGATGAAAAAGAATCGATCAACTTATGAAATGCATTTCTAACTAATTCCAGAATCATAGAGGAAACTGCAAAGAAGAAGTTCACATCCACAAAGTACAAATCGATGACTATAAGGTAACCAACTAAACAACCACAAAAAATGTCTCAAATTTATCTTTAGAAGTCTTAACAGAACAACTACATATGCAAACCACTTTTCCACTTCGAGAATATCTCACCCCCATCCACACATGCGGAAGTAAAAAATGTACCAACAATATCTATCACCACAAACAATTGGAGCTAAAGTTGGAACTTCCAAGTAGACAACTAACATAACATCGAATAACCTACAAAAGCTTATAACACTGTTTTACCGCCAAAGGAAAGAAAATTAATTAAAAAAGAAGGAATCCAAATACTTGTTTTGAGCAAGAAGCATAACTTGATATTTAATTTGAACCATGAAATGATTTTCAGAACATTTCGATGATATTTACTATCACTAAGTCCACTTGAGCAGGATACATGCAAAGAAATAAAAGGAAGAGTCGACCAACATTTGTCTCTCATGTTCATGAACCCGGGTGCATACATCAATTTTTATGTACGTGCTTTGCAAAAGGGGAACATAATAGCTTAGCATATATAGACATCCGGTATGGTGCTCATAAGTAAAACTGGTGTTTGCCATCCAAACATCAGTTATCTTTGTACTTCGCTAAAAGTGAGAGCTAAAACTAAGATTGTGCTGGCATCGTCTTTAAAAGCATGAAAAGAACATCTATACTACAGAGTACAGACCTCCACCAAGTTAAGAATTGCAATCCTAAACACTAAGAGGACAAAAATTTGGAAGACTCTGGTTTGTCTGATGCCACCAATTAAGTGCATCCCGCAGCAAGACTAGAGCCTTTATAACACTATCCAACTCAAATATGTGGTTTTACACACGAAATCTCATCAATCCACACTGTCACGTGGAGTAATAACAGTAAGTATGACATTCACAACACCTAGATAAGTGTGTCCATTAATTATATAAGAACGTTCACAATGCTATCCAAAATAGACTATACTACAAATAGGCAAGACAAACAAAAAATGTTGCACAAACAAGCTTAGAGAAGGAAACAACTTCCTTATGAGAATTCATCTAGCACAAGTATAAGAAAGAAACTCAATAGCCCAGATGAAAAAAAAAGACTTAATCATCTGGTTGAAGTGAAGGTCAACATACCAAGCAAGCAAAGGACGAAAATAATCCACATTGCCACCTGAACAGGCCGACTATATTGGATTTGATACTGAGACCTTTGAAGCTGTCTCTGAACAGCTCCCATCCACCCATAAAGATGCTTCTCATAAGAATCATCACAGTTGTCAAGGCAGCTCTTACTTCTCTCGTAGCATGCATCAATTCCCTTCAGAATGAACAAATGGAAAATCAATCAGTAACGTTGCAAGCCAGCCAATAAAGTACATGAGATTTCAGAAAGAACAAATGGAATAACAATCAGTAACGTTGCAAGCCAGCCAATAAAGTACATGAGATTATATGGACAATAAAAAACTGAAGTCAAACATTCCTCATTAGTATCAACTGAGTCATGTGCAAGGGACTAAGTTGACAAAACGGAACAATAATTGGTAACATTTGAGACCCAAACAATGTGAACAACAAGAAAAATAGGCGAAGTTGAAAATATTCTCACCCGTGTCAACTGAGCTGTGTGCAAGGGAATTGCATCCTCTGCTTGATGGCAATCCCCAGGCTTCCACTTTGTAGAAGCATTCTTAATCTTGGTTGTAATTTCAACTGGATTGAGCAATCCTGAGAAACTAAGTATTCTTGGTGGAGGGCGATCTGGCTGAGGATTTAGAGGGACATGGTGGAAACTATCATCAGCTATCCCAATCTTCCAGGTACCAATATCAGCACTCGCACTTGCTGTTCTTCTATGCCCAATCAATTTCTCTTCCTTGGTCTCTTTTGCTTCTGCCTCAGCTGATCGAGATGAATTCTTAGAACATTCAGGCATTGCCATTTCTTGTGTCCCTTGTGCATTCCCTTCTTCTTCAGGTTCAACCCTACGAGTATTATTTACAGGCAATCGAGCTAAATCTGTTGATGAACCAGACAAAAACATAGCAAGCTCATCTCTCTCCCCTTCATCCAATCGAACCCATGAATGTGTGGCTTTCCCTTCTGCCATGGCAGATTCCCTCAACGAATTCTCAATTGTTTCAATCTGATTTCCAATTGCAAGAATGAATTGCCCATGCCTTGTCTTTGCATCCTTGGCTGAACTATCCACGTAGCTCGATCGAACCGCACGCTCAAACTCATCAAGCTACATTTTACAGCCCAGCTATCAATAACCCCTAATTTCACAACAAGAAACAAACAAACTTCTAGAAATTGATAAGAAACTAAAAATTACCTGCCATTTAGCAGTGCCATGAGTTGTATGTAGATCTCTTCGAAGCTCATCAGGATCACAAACACTGGCAGGATTTTTCCTCTCATGAAGCCATGTTCTATATGCAGATTCCATCCTTCAAAATCACAAAAATCACATTTTTTTTAAAAAAATGCATAAAAAGTTGAAACCTATAATCAAACCCATTTTACAGCAGAATAACAATTAACCAAACCCTAGAAACCCAATAATGAATACCTGTCTGCGGATTCTTGTACTTCTTCCGCAGCAGAGAAAAATGGATCTTTCTCCCATCTATCAAAATTGGAACTCATACTACAAAAATGCTCCCTTCTAATTTAATTTAAATTTACAACAACAATAAATCCTAGAGAAAATCAAACAAAACCCCAAATTGAGAGATCGAGAGAGTTATAATAGTATTGGTCCACCGACGCATAATTCACAAAGTAAAAAAATTCAGACGAAGGTCACGGATTGGACGCAGTGTAAATGAGTGAAACAGCCATTAAATTAAAGAAGAAAACTCCAAAATTTTGTGGTTCTTATTCTCTCTGGTTTCTCTCTGTAACTTTCTGATGGCCCCGTGTGAAAATGACGATGATGGCGAAACTGTGGATCAAGGATTAATTATTTGCTGGTTGGTGTTGTTAAAAACGGGATTAGAAAAAGATAAAATCAATCTGAATTAAAAAGTTCCTTAAATTTCGGGTTTTAATTTTTAATAGTATAGTTTCCGATACATAATCTTGGCATGTTATTACACATCAATGCTTCAAAATAAATAAATGTTATTACACATTTTCAACCGTCAATACAAGTGGGTCCCTTTATTGTAATGAAATCACCGTTGAGATTGAATCATCATTTTCTTAGATTTTTTTTAGATGCTACACCTTACCAAATCCTAGCTTAATTTGGGGCCAAACATTTTAATTGGGGGCCTTGCACTGGAGGACAAAAAAGGTCGCCCGATCCGAATTTGGGCCCTCCTTTAAAAAATATTTTCTAAATGGTTACAATGTCCCTAAATAATTAGTGATAATCTTAATTAATTAGTGATAATCTTATTTAATTAGAGTTTAATTCTTTTTTTTCCATATTTTTTGTCTGCAATTTTGTGTCTGATTTTTTTTTTCCCAGATCTGTATGAAAAGTCGTCATGGTATTGAAAATTTTCAGTGACGACCCTAAACAATCGTTAATTTTTCGATTGTTTCAGTGACGACTCTAAACTGTCGAAGATTCATTAATGGCGGAAATGTACGGCAGTTTTGAGTCGTCATAAACATAATCAATTCCCTGACGACCCTTTGGAAGAGTCGTTATTGTTTTAATTATGTATCTGACGACTGTAAACAGTCGTTAATGTTTTAGAAGTGTCGTTAAAAACAATCGTTAGTTTCTAAAAAGAGTCGTTATCTTCATCGTTAATGGCGGAAATGTACGACAGTTTAGAGTCGTCATATACGTAATCAATTCGCTGACGACACTTTGGAAGAGTCGTTATTGTTTTAATTATGTATATGACGACTTTAAACTGTCGTTAGTTAGGGTCGTCATTTGAGAAAAAAAATAGTCAAGGGTAAAACACTATATTCACGATCGGATTAATACGCCCCTGAAAATTTTGGGGTGCAAATAAAATGTCATGGCCCCCAATCAAACGAGGTACCAAATGAGCTGTTGTTGTTTATACTCACAGTCACACAGGACCTTAGCCGACAAATCTGCCATCTTTATCCCGCTGGGCTTTGTTGTTATTTCATTTTTTTTAATAATTTGTTCTCGGTCATTTCATGTCTAAATACCAAAATGCTTAATTACCCACCCTGAAAAATTCCAAGATTCCGTTTATGGTTGGTAAATCTTGCCGGTGGGAACTTGGCTTCGCAAGCCGATGGTTCTCAAGAGACATGAAGCCATGAGTTAAACGGATTTTTTTTTTTGATCGGTAATTTTTTTTTCTTTTGATCTTTTGATTGGTAAATAATTTGATGCTAGCGAGTTTCGAACTCGGATCATCACTCTGTGACTTTATCACTGTACAAAGATGACATCGGCATGATTTCTATAGGAGAAATTTGGGGTATCACTCTGAGGGTGGGTGCAGAAGGATCCCTTTTTTTTCCTTGCAGAAGGATTCTTGAATTGTTGATATAATTCTGTGCTATTTTTTTGGAGAGGGATAGAAATAACTAGGGGTGCACATACCCTATCCTTACCCGCCAACCCTACCCTACCCGCCAGTTTTTTAACCGTATCCTATCCTATCCACTATTTGGCGGGTAGGGTGCCGGGTAAAGATTTTCTTAACCGCCAGTAAACGGGTAGGGTGGCGGGTATAGGCCATATTCTACCCACCCTATCTAGAAGTGTACATACCCTACTCCTACCCGCCAACCCTATCCTACCCGCCAGTTTTTTAACCGTATCCTACCCTATCCATTATTTGGCGGGTAGGGTGGCGGGTAAAAAATTTCTTAACCGCCGGTAAACGGGTAGGGTGGCGAGTATAGGCCATATCCTACCCACCCTACCCGTTGTGCAGCCCTAAAAATAACAGGTCCCTTTGAACAAGGCACATGCTGGCGAACGAAACCCAGCACCGACACATGTGTGCACGCAAATTCTATGTCCGAGCAGCTTTTATTTAGATGTATGCTCTAGGCCTTGCTGATAAAGGCATTCAACATGCATCACACACCAAATAACTTTACATATACAGAGTTTTACGGCTTATAGATTGCTACATATAATTTTAAATTACTGGATGATCAAGTGATGAACCATCCAGGAAAGGCTTTTCAACTCCTTCAACATTTCTCAACCAGTAAGTTTGGAGAAAATTTTTGATGGGGCGAAATTCGAAGGGGGTGTGGGGGACCAATCATAAACCGGTAGTTTTTCTTTTTAATTTGAACGGTTTCTAACTAACTTTAATTGTGTGTACACTCCCAAATTACCCCTCCATTAATTCCAGAATAAATATCATCAAATATCTAAAGTAATAACTAACCGGTCAAACCAACCGATGATATATGGAAACAAATAAAACACGATCTCACTGATATCTCGCTCCCTCATATTGAAAAGATCTTTTGTAAACCTGAACTTTGTTTTCCTCTGTTATTTACGGTTCTTCAAGCAGAGGTAAGTTCTTGATCTAAACTCTAAGACTAATTATTCACGATCTCACTGATATCTCGTTATATATCACATGGCTATGCTATCCAGACATCTATATTTTTTCTAAATTTTAACTAATTTATAACTTATTTTTCTATCAACAGAATGGAAGAGCAAGAGAAAAGTTATTCAATTGATTTGAATGAAACTATTGATCCAGGAGAATCTATATCGGAGGAGAACTATGTTCAAACAATTACCGAAGTGAGTGTGGTTACTGGAAAGCCTATGGAAAATGACGAAAACATAATTGGAAGAACCTTCAAGTCTGACGATGATGCATATGAATTTTATAATGCTTATGCAAGGACGGTTGGATTCAGCGTGAGAAAACAATCTGCTTCAAAAAGAAAAGCAGATAAAGAAGTTATGGGAAGGATATTTTGTTGTTCGCGTGAAGGAGAACGCGAAAAACACCCTAGGGGGACACCAACTAAACCTCGAGCGCTGACGCGAACTGGTTGTATGGCAAGAATGCAAATTAGGATTAATGGCGACGAAACATATTCTATTGTGAGTTTTATGACGGAGCATAACCATGAGCTTTCTTCCCAAGATAAGGTGCATTTGTTGCGATCACAAAGAAAAATACAACCTGCTCAATCTACTTTAATAAATAATATGGTTTATGCAGGATTTGGAGCAACTAGGATTTTTTCGTATATGAGCGAAGAAGCAGGAGGGCCGCAAAATCTTAATTTTACTCAAGAAGATTGTAATAATTTGGTGCAGGCAAAACGTATTGATTATCTAAAAGAAGGTGATGCGAAAGTTCTTTTAGCTTATTTCAAAAGAAAGCAAAAAGAAAATAAGTCATTTTTCTACACTATTCAAGTTGGCGATGACGACCGTATTATGAATTGTTTCTGGTGCGATGCTAAATCTAGACTAGATTATAGCATTTTTGGAGATGTTGTTTGTTTCGACACCACATTTAAGACTAATGGTTATGACATGCCATTTGCACCGATTGTTGGGGTGAACAATCATGGTCAGACTATACTTTTCGGATGTGCTTTACTAAAAAAACGAGACTACAGATTCATTTGTATGGTTGTTTGAAACATTCCTAGATGTAATGGAAGGAAAAGAAATGAAAACTATATTCACTGATCATGCAAGTCAGATGGCTACAACAATTAAACAGGTATTTCCTAATGCTCATCATCGTTTGTGTTTATGGCATAATTTTCAGAATGCTGCTAAGAATTTGTCGAATATATTTGGTACTCATAAATCATTTGCAAGTGATTTTAGAAAATGTATTTATGATTACGAGACTGAGGATGAGTTTTTGTTGGGCTGGGATCAATTACTTGAAACATACGACTTAAAAGATAACAAATGGTTGAATAACTTGTTCAAGTTACGTGAGAAATGGTCACAAGTATACGGAAGAGAACATTTTTGTGCTGGTATGACAACCACTCAAAGAAGCGAGAGTATTAATAATTACTTCAAGAAATACTTTAAGAAGAAACAAACTCTTTCAAAATTTGTAGTTTAGTCTGATAAAGCAGTGGATGCGCGGCGTGAAAAGGCTAAAAAAGCATACCACAAATCTGTGTCGACGCAACCAGACCTGACATCAGTATGGGAAGTAGAAAAAAAAGCGGCTGAAATATATAATCGAAAGATTTTTAATGAATTCCATTCGGAACTTCTGAGGCTCATTGATCTTTATTTTTAACTCGATACTGATGACGGAACAACAAACATATATAAAGTATCATCATATATTGGAGAAAGGGGGCCTCGTACAGTACGTATCACTTCCTCTAACCTTACATTTCAGCGTAGCTGCAGAAAATTTGAATTTTCCGGTATATTATGTGCTCATATCTTGAAAGTACTTCGCCATTTAAAGTTATCTGATCTCCCATCTCATTATTACCTAAAGAGGTGGACCAAAGAGGCGTCAAATATTACTGTAGTATTTGATTCTCAGGGAAATAACATAATGGTTGATTGCGATCCGTCGCTATCTACACGTTATAGAGTTGTCTCACTTAGCATTATCGGTACCTAAAAGTGGTTGTGTAAATGAGGAACTAAGTATAGTTACAAAACAAGCGTTATTGAGGGTTCTAGAAGAGATTAAGTCTCACTCGACGTCCCAGCCGAGTAGCATGGAAGATGTTTATGAAAGGAATTTGCTTGAAAGAGATGACGAAGATATTCAACAAGTGAACATAACTGTTAAAGATCCCATTCGGAAAAAAAAAACAAGAGGAGAGTCTTCCAAAAGACACAAGAGCGGTCCAGAGAAAGGAAAAAAGGGAAAAAAACTCGCAAAGGTATCACTTGTCAACTATCCTGAAATTTAATTTGCTATACAATTTATTTCGATTTTGATTTGCTTTATAAACTTCATTTGAGATTTAAATTTCCAGTTCACTAAGTTAGTTTCTCCACTAGGTCTGTTCCCTGCAAGAGGGTGTCATTTTTAATGTTCTAGACTGCTAGAGCAGTAGTAATATCACTGAAATAGATATTAAGATGTTTTATAGATCTTCCATTTCCAGCAAAATCACTCCACCGGTTTGGTTTTACATAACTAATATATGTGATGGAATTGTTGACAGATACAGGTGTTGTTGACAAGTCTGATCCTTCCAAATCTGACAAGGAAGCGGCTAAACTTTCTTGGGATGGAGTAACAAACAACCAGAAACTTGGGCATGGGAAGAGAATCCCAATCCCTGCCAAGAAGAAAATGTAGTTTCCTTTTATTGTTTTTGTAGTGGGTATAACCCCATGGTTTTAGAAGTTATTCTTCCGTGTGTTTGTTGTCAGGCTTTTGCTGTGGTCGTTGTAGCACTGTCTCGTGCATAGATTAAACAGTATAGACTTCATTGTGCTTAAATATGATTTTAATTAGAAATCTAAAGCTTTGTATTGGTGGTGGTGATTTTAACTACAAAACCAAGAGATAGAATATTGCTTGTTTTCACATCTTCATTAATGTAAGCATCAACTTTATAATGCTGTTACTGTGTCCATTAACATTGTCTACTTCCAATTCCATGGTCTATAATGGCAAGTGGTATCCACCAAATGACTTTCCCTTCCGGAAACAAAGCGAACCAACTTGATGAAAGTGGTTCATAATTTTTACTTGATGAAAAGATCTTTTCAATATGAGTGAGCGAGATATCAGTGAGATCATGTTTTATTTGTTTCCATATATCATCGGTTGGTTTGACCGGTTAATTATTACTTTAGATATTTGATGATATTTATTCTGGAATTAATGGAGGGGTAATTTGGGAGTATACAATCACAATTAAAGTTAGTTAGAAACCGTCCAAATTAAAAAGAAAAACTGACGGCTTGTGATTGGTCCCCCACACCCCTTTCGGATTTCGCCCCATCAAAAATTTTCTCGTAAGTTTGTCCAAAAGAAGCCGCACCATTAGGAACATCCTTCATTACTTGTTCGTGCCCTATTGGGTAGTATATCCCAGTGCGTGGATGAGGGATCCAAGACGGCAGATGAAGTTTTTTCTCTTCAACGTCTTCATGGTCAATTGGGTCTCTAATAACTTCATTCATTTGATCTGTCAGAACCATGTTCTGGAAAGAACGAGCACTTTGCTTAGTTACCCTGCAAGAAAATCACCCCAGGCCATTAGTCAGAAATTTGACGCTTAAAGTAAATTTGATATATTGAGTAAAACTTGATTAAGTTTTAAAATCTGAAATAACTGCTGAAATACGACGCAATGTTATATGTAATTACCGGAAGAGAAACAATTTTGCTTTGCGAGACCCTAACCTCAACATCTACCAAAATGAAGTCATAATATTTCATACAGTACTTTGTTCTTATTCTCATGAACTATATATTATGACTTGTCATTTGTTTGGGAAGTGAGAATAAAGAGGCAAAAGCGAGAGATATCAGTTGAGCTTAGAATCCCATGTATCATACGATTTCATTGAAACTGAAATTTTTTAGAGACGAGATTAGTATACATTCCATCAACATGAAGAAATGTGAAAAACCACAGATACGTAGTTCATCTATGATGTACATATATACATATTACACTAAATATACACATAATAATTATAATACTGCACCGAATACGTACGTAGCTTCAAACATGGCAAACCATTCTAACCTCAAGAGTAGATGCACTTGGGATGCAAAGTCCATTAGTAGCGCTTCTGCTATTCCTACTCAAGAAATCATACCCATGATTAATAAGTACCTTCTTGATCCAGTTTGAGCCTCGCCTGGCTCTCACATTCGAGTCCCCGAGAATGAATGACATCCCAGCTTCCCTTGCTTCCATCAGCTCTGCCAATTCTTCTTGTGTATCTCCATCCATAATTCTTGGATTATCAGGCAACACAAATGTCACTCTTTTTTTGCGCTGGACTACTGAAGGTTGTAACTCTTTCTTTTTGATTGAAGATTGTAACTCTCTTATTTCCCCTGGACTTGAAACTCTGAGAGGCACCTCCTCTTCATCCTCCCATATCCGAATCCCTTCAGTATGCGCTGAAGATATCCCGACCAATGTCATTCTGTTGTCATGATTATGCAGTACTCCTACTCCTAAAGTGTGTTCTTCTCTCCCCGAACGAATAAACTCCGCTATACTACAAACAAGTTGCTTCTCAAATTCTATATTGTCCTTGTGGATGTCACGGTACCCATATCGTACAATGCATCTATAAATCCTGAATTCTTTTGGGCCAATTCGGCCAACGAGGAATCTTTCCTCTGGCAGAACATAGGGGACATGAACGGATTTGATGCACAGGAAGACTAATGTCTGGTGGAAAGCTGGAACATTGGTAACAAAGTGAGAGAAAACTGCAGGTATTCCGGAGACGAGCTCAGTATGCACAAGGCCAATTCCCTTCACACGGACAATGTTTAGACTGGGGCCAAGGCCAAGGAGCCAGTCTAGGGGAACCTTGTTGTGAAAATCAGATTCATATTTCATAAGACTGCCGTAATGCCATGTGTACATGACAACAAAGAAGACAGATGAGAGAGCTAATGAGACCCATGCACCATCCAAGATCCTGACGAGGGAGGCAACAAAATAGAGCGCTTCAATGGCGCCGAAGAATAATATGAAGCAAATGGCGAAGAACAAACTCTGGTTCCAGCACAGGACCATAACTAGAGACATCAAGACGGTAGTAATGAGCATGACTGTTATAACAGCCAATCCTAACATTGCCAAATGAAAAGAAACGTGTTATCTCATTAAAGATATATGAGTGAATGGAAATTTCAAATTATGGATAAATTTTCAAGGCTTTACCTGAAGCATTGGCCATGTGTGTGGTGTCCCTAAAACCAATTGTAACTGCCAAGCACAACACCATCAAAATCCAGTTGACCTCGGGGATGTAAACTTGACCACGTATCTTAGACGATGTATGGACTATTTTCACCCTTGGGAAACAATTTAAGGCATGGCACTGTTTAATAATTGAAAAAGTTCCTGTGATGATGGCTTGGCTTCCAACAGTTGCAGCAAGTACAGCTATGACTATAACTGGCCATCTTATTCTATCTGCAACATGTTACAAGTAGTCCCTCTTGACTTAGCACAAGTCCACTTGGTACAATAATAGATGTCCTCTAGGCACAGAAGAAGAGAGGCAAAATTGAAGCCATTATACCTGGTACTGATACATAAAAACCAAATGGACTCGCCATGATGCTTAGACAAATAAGCAGCTTGCCCCATATATGCGAGAACCAAGGATGGATAAAGAAAAGAGGTAAAAGCAATCTGAAAAACAGTAACAAGGCTCAAATTATTTAATAAAAGGGAAAATAAAATGCTGAAAAGTATGTTCTGGAGTATACCTTGATGGGTAGCTGTGAGAAGTGTCCAAGATCAGCAAACATGGCTTCGGAACCTACAACAGCAGAAAGGATAAAATCAAAACATATTTTTGTTGGCAAAGGACTTGAAATAGCTGTAACTGAAAAGTCACTTACCTCTAATACATAATAGTATTCCGCTTAATGACATCCATCGGCCCCTTCGAGACTTCTTTAAGAATATATACATATAGTATGGACATAATGCCTTGTAAACTTGAGGATTCCAGTAGATAATATTATAAAGACCAACACCACTGATGCATAAAAGCCATGTTATGACTACCGGTGCAAAAAGAAACCCTACGCGGTGGGTGCCATAATGTTGGAGAGCAAACAAACAGACCAGTATGGAACATGCTAGAGGGAGTTCTATATCTGCAACACAAAAAAAATATTTAGCTGCTGGAATAGAAATCAACGGCGTAGCATGAAAATGGGTGATTTAAGAACTTACATCTATGTTGGTGTTTCGAAATGGAAAGCTCTAGACCTGATATTGCAGAATAAACTGCACAAAAAAGCTCCGAATTATAAGTTTAAAAGTGGAAACAAGAGCAGTGCATGCAAACTAAAATTTACCTGAGATAGCAGGTGAGAAAACTCCATCACAGATTGCCATGGAAGTTCCTATCAAAGCGAGAATAAGCAACACAATCTGCAACACCTTATGCTTCTCTAATGTTGCTTTCACCATTGCATTGATAGCGGACTGACAAGTAATGCTGTCTTTCTTGTATGTAGAAATTTTCTCATCAGCCAACTGAGAATTGGGTAAGAACCAACCAACTCTAGAATTCCTACACAGCTTAGAATACAAAGAAAAAATCCCACCTTCGCCATTATCATCTGCTTTGAGTACTATGAACACATATTTGATAAGAGGAATAAGAGTGATTGTCCAGAAAACAAATGATAAAACCCCAAATATCTCCTCGTTTGTGGTTATCTTTTGATTGACTTCTGCAAATACACTCTTGTAAACATAAAGTGGTGAAGTACTTAAGTCTCCATAAACTACTCCTAAACTCTGATATGCCAAGGTCAGTACTGTCCTCCATGAATCCTTCTGTAACACAAACCAACAACAAGAAAAACAAAATCCAACTGTTCAGGAAGATTCCTTAATCTATTGTATACGATCAAAAAATATTCCAGAACACCATACTTACTGATAACACATAAGAAGAACTATCGGCTCACAAGCCAGTCTACAGCTCACAATCCTAATTTAAGGTTGTCATAGTTGAACATAATCACATCCATTTTGTTTTCTAGTTCTTGGTGATCACCTCCAAGAATCATATGATCTGTTATGAGGTCATTTATATAGTAAGCCAGTGAAACTGATGTAAAAGTCCATCTTTCTGTAGGCCTTTAAGGCCATGAGGTTCAGAAAGTTATCAAGGCAGCATATTTGTTTTCTCAGTCTTGAGAAACCAGAATTGAAGTCACGGCCTGTATATGTGCATTCAACAATAGTAATCCTAACAATCCCTTGCTGATCTAAATGCTCAAAGTAGCTAAAACACACGTGAACAAGTAACATTACGAATTCATGTAACAAGAAAAACAGTCTGTATAGATGTAATATTGCTCGTAATAACGAATACTGATATTCTTACCTTGATAGTATTTCTATGACTCCCACCTTCCAAATCCATGCTTAGATTATCTCAAACTTATAGGAAATGATTATAAATTCATTAGTTTCTTACAACAAACTCGGCGAATACTGCAATTCTATGGCAGACCTAACCCAATTCACGAAAGAAAGAGTTGAAATTTGAAGGATGGTGAGAACTTGCAGATATATCAGAAGACCAAGTCATATCAAAAGATATAGTTTCAGTTATTTGGCAAATGTTGGTAGTGTTTTTTCCTTGTCAACTAAGCTCCTTTTTTTCCCAAAAATGAATAAGTTACAAAGGGTGAAGAAATGGTTTGAGCATAAAAAGAAATGCCTGTGTTGTGCAAAACAGCTTCTAATAATTTGAGTGGAGCAAGTAACGCCGTATAGAGTTCTAGTCAACAATCCTGTGGAAGAAAATCAGTTATATATGGTTAGTAGTTAGCACGATTGTCTTACTTCTAGTTTGTGTTTCTTGGGGATGAGATTACATCTTAAAAAGTCTTGATACTTGAAAGATACTCCTCAGGTTAAGAGATACTGCACTCTGTCAATTAAGCTGTAATGACCTGCTAATAATTTTTTTACGAGAAATATAATTAACAATGGGGCGAATTAAAAAACATGCCGTATGTTGAAGCTGAAAGGACAAGTCATCTTCTTGCCTGTGTTAGTTAAGAATACTTCTGAAGTCATTGATGACTCAAGAGAGGCATTTTTCCTTGAGCTACACTTTCTGCCTTGTAAACTAAGATATTGATTCTTGCGAGTCAGCTAATTGCCTAGTAAGACCGGTTATTATCAACAAGTACCAACAGAGAGTATGAGGAGGCAATTTGGATGAAAAAGAAATATAGGAAAAAGTAATGCATGGATTTCATTATTCCATCTGATACTATATGTTGTTGTATTATGTGGTTGGGAGCTGATCAACAAAGGCTGCTAAAGAATTTATAGTCAGAACAAGAACAATTAACTCAAGTTCAACTGCTACGGCCTACGGCTGAATAAACTGACCATGTTCAACTACCATTGTATCTGTATCCACCTTTGTTTTCAAGGAAACTTGGATAGGGTGCATATATTAGTTTTTTTTTTTTTTTTGGAGCATTGAGGATTTGTTAGTGAAACGACAAGGTATAGAGAAATCTGAAGGTTTTCTTATTATGAAAAGCTTAAGATTACAATCGGTTTCTATGAGATAGGGAGAAACCCAAAAACAAATTTACACCAAAAATAATATCTTTCCTAACTAACATATTTCCTAACCATATATATAATATTTATTATACATGTACAAATATGCATATCTCCTAATACTCCCCCTCAAGATGGAGCATGGAGATCACGAATGCCCGTCCCAACTTGCGAAGAAGCGGCTCAAACTGAGGACGTCCAAGAGCTTTAGTGAAAATGTCTGCAAGCTAAGCGGTTGTGCGAACATGAGAAGTAACAATAGCGCCGGACAGAATTTGATCGCGTACATAATGACAATCAATCTCATTATGTTTAGTGTGTTCAGGAAAGACAGGATTAGCAGCAATATGAAGTGCGGATTGACTATCACAGTAAAGGCGCATAGGCTGAGAGTGAAACACACCTAGAGATTTCAATAATGCCTTTAGCCACGTGAGCTCACTTCAAGTATGAGCCATGAAACAGTACTCTGCCTCAACAGAAGAACGAGATACAGTGTGTTGTGCGCTTCTTTGTGTTCCAAGATATAGGCGAGCCTCCCAAAAAAGATAAAGTAACCAGTAAGCGAACGGCGACTAAGAGGGAAAGAGGCCCAATCAGAGTCATAATAAGCAGTAAGTTGAAGAGCACTATCCTTGCGTAAAACAATCCCTTGACCAGGATGGACCTTTAGATAACGAACAAATGTGAGAGCAGCTTGCCAATGAGACACCCAAGGAGACTGCATAAATTAAGCCAATACATGCACCGAGTAATGTAGGATTAGAATCTCGCAACAATTATGTCTCAGCGAAATTATCAATGGTACAACACAATAGCGTCGCAGAACAATTTCAGAAACGACGTCAGCAAGGAACATGAGAAAGATGTGATAGTCTTGCGAAAATTAGAGAGCTTGCGAAGTTAAAATTTGTAAGGTTGCGAGAATGTCGCAAACCATATCCGAAAATAAAGGACAGATTAGCTGTCATCCACTATGTATTTCCTTATAAATAGTCATTACAATTGTAAAGGAGAGAGAGATCTTTTTGAGTAAGAAACAAGTAAATAGGAGAGAGAAAGTTCAGAGTAGAGATCATTCTTAACTTCTTTATCTTTCTTGTAGGAACATTCAAAAGTTAATCAATAAAATTAAGAGTGTAAACCTAAAAATGAGTTGATCAACAATGAAATCATATGAGGGGTGTAGTGTAGGATTTCCTACAACTACATAATGGCGCTAGAAACAGGGAGATTGAAGATCGAAAGTTGAAGATTGTTGATTGAGAATATTCAAATCAAGAAAGTGATTAAATAAATCAATGAATCAGTTAAAAAAAAAGATGAGCAGTTAATGAAAATGGCAAAAGATTGGGGTGTAATATGATAACAAAAAGCTTGATCAATGAATTTCATGAAAACGTCAAAGGAAGAATACATAAATGAAATTTTGAAGGAAGGAAAGTTATAGCGGTAGAAAAAGTATCACCCTTGAAAGAGTGGGAAAAGCAAAAAATTGCATTCATGGCGGAAGAAATACCAAAAGAAAATTTGAACCATACATCTCCGTTGGTCATCACAGTGCCTATTACACGAAAAGAGAAGGATACAGCAATAAAATCCGCAGGAGAATGGATGTTGAACAGAACTTTAATCGATACAGGAAGTTCAGTTGATATAATATTTTATCATGCATTTTGGGGAATGGGATTTAAAGATGAAGAAATGTCCAGTTCCGCGTATCTTATTCACGGCTTTGGAAAATCCACAACAAAACCTAAAGGAGAAATAGTGGTGCGAATTCCACTTGGAGAAATCGAAACATATGTAACATTGTGTGTGGTGGATATGGAATCGCCATATAATATGTTATTAGGAAGATCATGGATACATGCGATAAAAGTTGTGGTATCAATGTTTCATCAATGTATTAAATTCCCCACTCCAAATGGAATAGGTGAAATTAGAGGAGATGTTGACAATGCGAAATTATGTTATCAAATTGAAGTAAAACATTATGAAGAACAAGCAAAAAAGAAACAATTTCGCAGAAAATTGGCAAAGGAAGCAAAGAAGGAAGAAGAATTTAAAGTTTATATGATAAGGGCAAAAGAAGGAAAAGGAATACCCAGCGAAATTTCGGAAGAAGGGGAAGAACCCATAAAAGCAATAAAAGAACCAACACCACTGGGAGAACCTAAACCCAGTTACACTGCCGCAGAACCAACAAAAGAAATAAATGTTAGGACTGTAGAGGAGCCTCTAATGTTGAGAATTGGAACCAAAATGGATATAGAAGAAGAAGAAAGAACTGTCAACTTGTTGCGAGAATATAAATATATTTTTGCAGGAAACATGGATGAGATACCAGGAATAGATCCATCAATTGCTTGCCACAAATTGGAGATTAACAAAAATGTGAGACCATTTAAACAGAGAATAAGAAAAATCGCAACAACTTACCATTCCCAAATAGAAGAAGAATTACAGAAAATGCTTGAGGCAGGAATTATAAGAGAAGCTAAATACCCAGAATGGATAGCGAATATGGTCATTGTCCCAAAGAAAAACAAGAGAATCAAGATTTGCATAGATTTCACTGATTTGAACAAAGCTTGCCCCAAAGATAGTTTTCTGTTACCCGATATTCCTCAAATGGTGGAATCTGCAGCGGGAAATGATAGGGTATTATCTTTAGGTGGGTACAAAGGGTATAACCAAATTCCTCTCGCTGAAGAATATCAAGAACATACTGCTTTCTTTGCCCCTAGAGGTTTATATTGTTACACGAAAATGCCATTTGGTTTGCGAAATGCGGGAGCGACATATCAAAGAATGGTAGAGAAGGTGTTCGCAAAATGGATACATAAAACATTAGAAGTATACGTGGATGACATGTTAGTAAAGAGTAAAGAAGCTAAAGACCATGTACAAGACTTGAAGGAGATTTTTGAACAAATGCGGCAGTATAACATTAAATTGAATCCTGAGAAATGTACTACTGGAGTTACATCGGGAAAAAATTTAGGCTACATTGTATCAAAGGAAGGAATACAGGTTGATCCAGAAAAAGTGCAAGCAGTTCGTGACATGCCAACACCAGCAACAATAAAAGATGTACAAAAGTTGAATGGGCTTCTAGCTTCGCTGGGGAGATTCATTTCGCGATCATCAGAAAAATACAAATATTTTTTCGATATACTCAAGAAGGGTGCAAAATTTAAATGGAGTGATGAATGTGAAAAGGATTTTCAAGGAATCAAAGAACATCTTATGAATACAACTATTTTACAAAAGGCAAAACCAGGAGAAGAATTATTGATTTATCTTGCGACAACGTCGCATGCATTAAGTGCTGTGTTATTGCGAGTAGATGCAGGAATGGAGAAACCCATTTATTATATTAGCAAAACTTTTAATACTGCTGAGAAGAGTTACTCAAAGATTGAAAAATTAATCTTAGCATTGGTCTATGCATCATTTAAGCTCCGCATATACTTTCAAGCACACAAGATAAAGGTATTAACAAAAGTACCAATTGAATCAGTGATGAAGAATTCTAAAAGATCAGGAAGGGTAGAGAGATGAAATGCACAAGTAGGCCACTTCGATATTAAATAAGAAATTTTATCTTCTCCAAAATCACAAGTTGTTGCGGATTTTTTGGCAGAATTTCCTGTAGAAGAAGATGAAGCAGTAGAAGAAATGATGGATGTAGAAGAAGAACATGGAGATCCAAAAGACTTATTAACAGAACCAAATAGATGGGAAATATTGGTAGATGGATCATCAAATGGAGAAGGAAATGGAGTTGGAATTGTTTTAATTTCGCCAAAAGGAATAAAGATGGCTTTTTCATTCAGATTGGAATTTGCGTCCACTAATAATGAAACAGAATATGAAGCTGTGATACATGCTTTAAAATTCGCAATAGAAATGAAACTAGAAAATGCCGGGATCACTAGTGATTCGCAGCTAGTTATTCGCCAAATAAAAGGAGAGTATACTACAAATGAACCATCCTTGAAGAAATACAAGAAGCTGGTTGAAGAATTATCAGCGAAAATCCCAAAGATAAAATGGAGGCACATTTCAAGAAAGGATAATAGACTCGCAGACGCTTTTGCTTTCATCTCAAGCATGATGACAGATCCAACTGCGAGATGCATAAAAATACAAACACTTCTGTCACCATCAATAAATAAAGAAGAGGAAGATGTGGATGTGATGAAGATAGATAATGAAAAAGAAGAACAAATGAACAATGTCGCAGACTGGAGAATGGAACTTCACTCATATTTGGCGAAAGGAGAAACACCAAGAAATAGATTGGAAACACACAAGTTAAAAAACCGAGCAACGAATTATGAATTAAGAGATGGGTTGCTATACCGAAAATCCTTTAGTGGACCATCACTCAGATGTTTGACACGAGAGGAAGGAGAAAAGGTGCTGAAAATGTTACATAGTGGAGATGCTGGCAATCATAGTGGAGAAAGATCTTTGGCACATAGAGCAAAAATGCAAGGTTATTATTGGCCATACATGCATGAAGATGCAAAACAAATATCAAGACGCTGCGAAGATTGTCAGCGACATGGAAAGAAAATACATGCACCAGGAGCACCATTGTCATCTTCAACCAGTGTATGGCCCATTGGAAAATGGGGCTTAGACATTGTGGGGCCATTTTTACCAGGAACTGGACAAAGAAGATACTTAATAGTCGCAACAGATTATTTCACAAAATGGACAGAAGTGAAGGCAGTACAACATATTCGCGACAAAGATATCTTTACATTCATATTCGAAAATATCATTTTGCAGATTTGGAATTCCTGCACAGTTGGTATATGATAATGGAAAACAATTTGAGGGTCAAAATACAGAAATGTTACTTAATGCATTCAAGATAAAATGTGGAAAGTCCACTCCTTTGTATCCACAAGCTAATGGGGAAGTAGAAGTAACAAATAAAACAATTGCAGATATATTAAAGAAGAAATTGGAAGGACATCACAGATCATGGTGCGAACAAGTACATAATGCAGTATGGGATTGTAATACAACTAGAAGAGAAGCTACTAGAATGTCACCTTTTTGTTTAACATACGGAGTTGAAGCGGTGCTACCAACAGAAGTTGTTATTCCAAAAACAAAAAGAGAAGCTTGGGAGAAAAATCTTAGTGCAAGTTTAATTTTAAACAAACTTGATGAATTAGAAGAAAAAAGAGAAAAAGCTTTACAACATATGGAGAATTACCAGCGAAGATTAGCTCGAGAATATCATAAACGTGTCAAAATACGTGAATTTCAACCAGGAGATTTAGTTCTGCGAGAAACACCAATATATCAGCGAGAAAATGGTGGAAAATTAGCGAAAAAATGGGATGGACCTTACATCATTAAGGAGATAGTTGGAACAGGAGCTTATAGATTAATGTATCCAGAAGGGAGAGATGTTGGTCATAGATTAGACATACCATGGAACAGGTTGTATTTGAAAAGATATTATCAGTAAGAAGCTTTGAGAAGTTATGAATTCTGAAAAATAATTGCAGAATTACTCATATCAAAAGAAGATCATGATGTGCGAAATTATCACAGAGATAACCACAGAACAATGACATAAAAGAAACGGGCGAACCTTTATGGCGTACACCCTAGTTCGCGAATAAAATTTCACAAGAGGCAAATGTAAGACCTAAAGTACGTCATATTAGGGGGTACCTGTTACATGGCTCAGGGAAAGGCTACACCGCCACCGGAACCTGAGTCATGGAGATTTGGGGTCAATAAATCCCATCCGGGAGAGGCACCTTGGATTCTCAACTTAAGCATATGACTTAGGTTGGGCGACTAAGGTAATAAGGACTCTCTCAAGGAGTGAAGAATCTGATCAAGGCTCCGCGGTACACGGTTGAGTCAAGGGTGCCGTGGGCGTTTGAAGCGTCCTTGCCATTCTTGACAAGTCTTGGCTTATACTGCACTCGTCCTGAAGAAAACCCCACTTAGGGTGCAGTCTCGTAACCATAAGCCCTATAGGCAAAATGGATAAGAGGCTGCGAAAACAACTGGTTGTTGTTAAGACTGGATGGGAGGAGCTAACCTTGTATGGTAGAAGTACGCCTCCTTGAAGGGGCAACCAGGGGGAAGATAAGGGCGGCACCCTCCATTAGGGAGCTGATAAGTGTCTTAAGACGCAAATGTCATGAGGCTTTTAATTCGCAAGGATATTAAGGCTTGTCATATTTGTGCAACAATCCTGAAGAGGCAATAATACAAAATAAAAAGATAAGATGAGATCAATGGGTTTTCGCATGAAAGTGCGAAGACGTCCTGCGATTTCGTCGCAAGACGGCAATGTCATGGGGCTTTATTTTCGCAAGAATATTTAGGCCTGTCATATTGTCGCAACATTTCTGAAGAGGCCATAATACAAAAGAAAAGGTTAAGACAAGATCAATGGGTTTTTGTATGAAAATGCAAGGACGTCCTGCGATTTTGTTGACAAGAGATGGAATAATAAGACCTTTAATTAGGAAGGCAAAATAAGACCATATGATAAATCAAATTAATGATAAGCATTCACAACATATTATTTTGTGCAAGAAAGATAATGAGAGGCAAGTATGGAAATCGATATACAAGAAGCATTATCTTTCTTATCAACAAAATATTAAAAGGAAAAGTTGACTTCAAAGTTATTGAAAAATGTAGCTCTCAAAAGTGATAAAAATAAGACAGTTCAAGAAAACAAAGCTAGAAAAGAAGCTCAAGCTTCAATATTAATATCAGTAGCAGGAGATGACAGAAATTCTTCGCCAACATTCTCGCAAGCTCCTCCTTCATTTCGGCTTTGATCTTCGCCATGACTAGCATTTTGATTATCGACAGCAATTACTTCTTCAGGATAAATTTCTTTCTCATTATGATTAGCACCAGCAGATACTTCTTTAGAAGGAACCTCTTCTTCATCTTCCAGGAAATTATCCTCCGCACCGTTTTCGTAATCATAATCACTATCAGCAGGACGAGGAACTTCATCATCATCTACTTCTAGAGGATTAATTGATGTAGGAGGAAGAGAGTTGTACAGTAAGATGTCATTTACAAGGAATTCATCCTGGAGATGAACTTGGCGAAGAAGTGCTCTTTGATGATTCCTATCTTGAATATCTTTAAAATAAGGAAGATAATCAAGTCTTCTTTCTGCTCAATCGCGAGAACCAGTAAGGGTAGAGACGAGCAAGGCATTCTCTTTGCGAATTTTAACATATTTAGCCTCCAAGTCAGAAATAGAGGAATGAAGATTCTTCTCAGACTCTGCGAAAAATAAAATACAAAATTTTGTTAAAATAAAGAATTCAGAGAGATATGACAAAGAAAATATAATTAATGAAGTCAATCTATTATGACTACCTTCCTTTTGCGAAATAAGGTGTTGAATCAAGGATAGACAACTATTCTCCCAATGGTCCATTGCGTTATCAAATTTATCTCCAACTAAACCTTTAAGTCGAGACTGGAGATTTTTCTCTTTAGAAACAAGGAAGACATTTTTCTTCGCAAGAGAAGAATAAGATTCTTCTAATTTGGAATATTGTTCTTTAAGCTGATTTGCCTTCACACTTAAAGCTATTCTACCTTGAATGAGTGTATCTCTTTCAGCGATAGATGATTTTGTTACTTCTTTAAGTTCATTCCTTAAAGAGCGAAGAGATTTCTCTTGGTCAGCACATACTTTTTGGAGAATATTAAGTTGTTGCGAAGATATCGTCATCTTGTTTAAATAAACTCGCTTCTCTTGAGATAAGGTTTTATTCTCATCTGATAAAGTTTTCATCCCTAAATTAGCTTTGGTTAAAGAATAAGAAAGACGAGATACTTCATTACTTAATAGATCTTGTCTTTGAACTAATTGGGTATTTTCATTGGTAAGATTATTTGATCAAGAGAATATGAATAGAGGTTATCTAATTGGTTATATTGATTCATTAAGACTTCTTTATCAACACGGGCTTCTTCAACAGCAGATTCAAATTGATATCTCTCCATTACTCGTTTCTGATTTAATGCTTAACATGCGAAAGAGGGATTTAAAGGATAATTAAACATGGGAAGGATAAAACCATCGAAAAGGCAAATTAAAGACATGGATGAGGAAATCATACCTCTTAATTCATCATTCTTCTTGCGAAGATTGTCATGATCCAGCAAAACATTTTGAAATTTCTGATTTTCAAGACGAAGAGCATTACATTCTTTTTCTAAAGTTGTCTGCGAAGCAGCTTTGTCAGAACCCAAATGCTTGCTCAGAATTTCGCAAACATTAGACTTGATGGGATCAGTAGAAGATTTCTTGTCATCATCCAGAATCTCAGATAAAACCTTGAAAGCAATATCTATCCCCTCCACGGTTTCTTTCGACAGAGGAAGAGACTTGGGTAGAGAACTAGTAGAGATAGAAGGTTGAGAAACATTCTCAATGGGAAGAGAAGAGGTTTCATTCGCAGAAGGGTCCACAAGGGGAATTTCAATCATAGAAAGATCAACTGGAGAAATAAAATCAGAGGCAGCATTTTCGCGAGTTGGAGATAAAGGTTTATCTTGCGAAGATGTCGCAGGAGATTCGGAAGAAATGAAATCAGAGGCAGCATCTTCACGAATTGGAGATAAAGGTTTATCTTGCGAAGATGTCGCAGGAGATTTGGAAGAAATGAGTAGGTGGAAGGGAACAGAAGTTGGAACAGTCTTGAGGTGGAGAGATTTCTTGTGAGTTTTATGAAGATCTTTATCACCCTGCGAATTACAATCTAGATAAGAAACAGAGGCAACAATATTGTTATTAGAAAAAGATAGTGTTTCTTACTACCTTCTCATTCGCAGACTTTCTTTTATGTGCGACAACTTTATGCTGTGATTTGGGATTGTTAGGGTTCTGAATTGTAAATTTAGTGTTGGAGCCGCTTTTGCTGAAATAACAAGAGTATGGGAATCACATAAACAACATCACATAAGGCAATAAACAAGATTAATTTCAAATATATCAATTTCAGCAAAACTCATAAGGAAGAAAAGAGAAGACTAACCTGGATGAATCCATGAAAAAAGATAGCAGGGAGATTGTCTCGAAGAAGATCACGAACTATGAAGATCTAGTTTAAAGATGAAGAAGAACTTAAAAAGATTGAAGAGGAAAGAATAAAGGTTACAATAATGGAATTTGCAGAAGAACGATGAAGTTGCAGAGAGAATAAAAGGAAAGAAGAAGAGAGTGAAAAGAAATATATATAGAGGGAATTTTTCCTCGAGAAAATAAACACGGTTAATACGGAAAGATTTAAGCGGTTAAAAGGTAACGGTTACAAAAGACGTGTCGAGAAATAAATGGAAGAAAGAATACGTGTGATAAATGCAGAATATGAGAAGATAAGCAGCTGCGGCATTTCTCACATCATTCTCTACTTTGCAAAGAAGATATGAAAAGAGGAAAGATGTAGGATCAGAATCTCGCAACAATTATGTCTCAGCGAAATTATCAATGGTACAGCACAATAGCGTCGCAGAACAATTTCAGAAACGACGTCAGCAAGGAACATGAGAAAGATTGATAGTCTTGCGAAAATTAGAGAGCTTGCGAAGTTAACATTTGTAAGGTTGCGAGAATGTCGCAAACCATATCCGAAAATAAAGGACAGATTAGCTGTCATCCACTTTTTTTTTTCTTATAAATAGTCATTTGAGTTGTAAAGGAGAGAGAGATATTTTTGAGTAAGAAACAAGTAAATAGGAGAGAGAAAGTTCAGAGTAGAGATCATTCTTGACTTCTTTATCTTTCTTGTAAGAACATTCAAAAGTTAATCAATAAAATTAAGAGTGTAAACCTAAAAATGAGTTGATCAACAATGAAATCATATGAGGGGTGTAGTGTAGGATTTCCTGCAACTACAAGTAACACAACTCAGGATGCGTAATGGTCAAGTAAATCAACCGTCCAATAAGCCGACGATACTTGGATGAATCAGAATACAGAGGTCCATCATCAAGAGCTAAACGATGATGTTGATCGATGGGTGAAGTAGCGGGCTTGGTTCCAAAAAGTCCAGTCTCAGACAGAATATCCAATGCGTATTTTCATTGAGATAAAAAACAGTCCATCAGCTCCTCGAGACATTTCAATGCCAAGAAAATACTTGAGATTGCCAAATCTTTCATATGAAAATAACGTCTTAAATATGAGTTAAAATAAGTAATAGCAGCGGAATTGTTCCCAACAATAATTAAATCATAGACATAGACAAGTACATTGATCGAATTCTCACCTCGTCGTAGAGTAAATAGAGGGTAATCAACATAAGACTGTACAAATCCAAAGGTCTTATGAGCACCTGCAAGCTTAGAAAACCAATTACGAGAAGCTTGATGAAAATCATACAGAGATTTATGGAGTCGACACACTTTACCTGGAAAGTTAGTCGAATATCCTGGAGGAAGTTTCATATATACTTCCTCATCAAGATCTCCATGTAAAAAACCATTATGAACATCCATTTGATGTAACTCCATATCACGAGCAACTGCGACTGCTAAAAATGTTCTAACTGAAACCATTTTAGCTACAGGATCAAATGTTTCATGATAATCCACCACTTCCACTCTTTTATTACCGAGGATAACCAAGCGAGCCTTATACCGCTCGACAGTACCATCATAATTATATTTAATTTTGTAAACCCACTTACAACCAATAGCCTTCTTCCCTGGTGGCAGATCAATAATAGATAACGTGTCATTCTTATCAAGAGCATTAATTTCCTTAGACCTACACGCCAACATGGAAGGCGAACAGCCTCAGCACAACTGGTAGGTTCTTTAAGAGTAGTAATCGCCGCTAAAGAACGAGTATGATTAGCAAAAAAAATAAATTCACAAGACACATAATTAATTATGGGATAAGGCGTACCTGAAAACATTTATGAGTGAGTAGTGGAGGAGCCGGGGTCTATTGCTTCAATAGTATTGCATATATAATCCCTTAATCCAGTATTCATAACCCGGGACCGAGCACTTCTTCTTAGATTTGTATCAGAAGTTCCATTGATAGTTTCAAGAATTTTGGTATCAGAAGTTACACCTTCTGTCATGTTGTCAGGTACCTGATCAGCCTCAGAAGTTACACCTTCTGAAGTATGACCTCGTGAATTATTGTAAGAACAATCTGAAGTAGAACCACGTAAATTATTATTAAAACAGCTTGAAGACAAAACCCGGTCAGTGACAACTTCTGACGTATTAAGTGCATAACCTACAGACGTATTCCTAACAGCACTTTCTGACCCACTCGGTGACGTATTCCGGGCAACACCTGCAGACGTATTCAAAACAACAACAATTCTATACAGACCGCGTAAAAAAATTAGGTGAAAACCTCCCCTCACAGAGGGGCGGGCCCCGCGGGACAGGAGACTAGCAGGGAATCACTTTAGGGCCCCACCTTTGGGAAAATGTGAGAGCAAACGGTTTTCTTGTAGTTTTTTTGGCGGTCTATTTATACTTTCTGTTAAAACAATTACAGAAATGTTGTGTGACACATTTTGAGTACTTGTTGTCTCGCCTGACCCATTATGTGTACCACTTGACACTTTCTGTAAATACTCATAACTACCACCTGACTTGTTTTCTGAACCAACGGGTACAGTGATCCGATACACATAGGTTGGAATACACGTGCAACTTGCGAAAATTTTAGCTTCAACGATATGAAATGTAAACAAAGTAATAACTTGTGAATTTGCAACAAATCAATTGACATATACCACATAACACTAACCAGTTTATCTCTGATACTTCATCGCATACAACACACCAAGATTCACTTTAACAGTTTCAGAACTAACCGGAATTCTGAGAAAATAAATGGCAAAAAGGATATTGACCTTATAGATCTATCACTCTATATGGTATCACCCACACCAGATCTCCGAGCGGGAATGTTATAAGAATTGCAGTTGCAACTTCAAAACGCAGAATTGAATAATAATTGAGCCTCTGATACAACATTTAGCTGGAATTAGCGGTTGGAGCATCCAGTTGATGGGTTAACGGGGAATCATGCATGACACTGCCCTCATGTCAATACCTTTTCTCAACTAAGGATCATACATCATTATGTATCTTCTGCAGATTGGTCTCCGCCCATAAAGGATTGACTGATGATACATGAAGGAGCGGAAACACCCATCCAGCGCCCTTTGATAACTTAACTCCAAGGATTTTCATAATATCCACGAATGAAGGAGTTGGGATACCGCCGACGCCTCGCTGAGATTGTGAAGAATTACCCCGCTGGGCCTGTACAGGAAACATAGGCGAGGGATCAACAGAAAAACAAGGGAGGGAAACAGATAGTTTAGCCGCTTCCCGTTCAGCCTTTTTATCAAGACTTTTCTGAGACCAGTCGTGTTCAGGCATGTTGAGATACTCCTCCATCAAATAAGAAGGCGGCTTCCACCCCACGGGATTGGATAGAGGAGCTTCCTGAGAACTCAATACTCGTATCTTAAAAAATAAAAAATAAATAAATAAATACATAAATAAAGAAAAGAAAAGGGGGTAGAGGGAGAAGCATATAGCAAAGACAAGAAGAGGTCACACCTGCGCCGTTTGAAAACTAGCAGCGGGCCTAGGAATATGAAGCATATGAGGTTTCTTGCTGGAAAAAGGCTTTGTACCTTTCTTCTTCCTTATGGGTTCAGAAAAAAGCGGGGGTATAACAACCACACCCAACAATTCGTTCGACAATCTGTATGGACTAAACTCCAATATAATACCGAGAGCACCAACTGAAAAGTGAGACTCAATCAAGAAATATATCAAAGAGATTTATCTCTTTCTCAATACAATCACCAAATCGAACAGATAGAAATCCATGAGCCTGATTGATATAAGAAATATTTGGACGGTACCAAAGACCAATGCCCAAGTGTCAATCAAGTTATATCCAACAAACAAGGTCGGATTTATCAACTGTGATTGATCTACGGACAACCAGTGATATTTCAATTATAAAAACAAATATAATGCGGAAAAGAAATAACACAGACACCAGAAATTTTGTTAACGAGGAAACCGCAAATGCAGAAAACCCTGGACCTAGTCCAGATTTGAACACCACATTGTATTAAGCCGCTACAGACTCTAGCCTACTACAAGTTAACTTCGGACTGGAAAATAGTTGATCCCTAACCAAGTCTCACACCGATTAAGGTACAGTCGCGTTCCTTGCGCCTCTAGAACCACGCCGGATTATGCGCATTTGATTCCCTTAGATGATCTCACCCACAACTAAGAGTTGTTACGACCCAACGTCGAAGACTTATAAACAAATTTGTCTCTCACAGATATGTCTATTATTGGTTTTGTTTCCGTCTTAAGATAAATCAAGGTGAACAGGAAACTCAACTAATAATCCGGTCTTATACTCCCGAAGAGCAGCCTAGAAATATTAGTCACCTCACAATAACCTAACTGATTAACAGGAGAAGTTATTGCGGAATCACAAGAGTCTGAGACGAAGAACTGTTGTGATTACTTTTTATATATTACCTATAGGAGACAAATCTCGAGTAAATATTACAGAAGATATAAATCAATACGATAGAACAAGTAAGATCAGAATACGCAACTACAGAGAAAATAGTTTGATCTGGCTTCACGAATCCCAAATGAAGTGTTAAACCTAATAATGGTTTTGGAAAACCTAGGTTAAAGGAGAATTGATTCTAGTTTGCAAATAGGACACACGGAAGTGTCGGGATTAGGTTTCCCAAATGCTAGAGTGCTCCCTTATATAGTCTTTCAAATCAGGGTTGCTTACAATCAAAGCTAAGATAGCTTAGTAACAAAGCATTCAATATTCATCGTTAGATGAACTCCTGATTTAAGATTCAAGCTAAGTATGCTTAGAAACCAAGCAATAAATCTCCACCATTAGATGGTATTAGCTTGATACACACAAATGAAATATACTTATATTTATATATGGATGAACCGTACCCAAACGTGTATACCATGTTGGCTCAATAATAGTTAACCGAAGTTAGCCATATTAACACTTATAACTTAGCCATATTCATATAACACTTCTAGATCAAATATGATGATCAAAAAATCATGATAAATAATAAAATGAATCTAAATGTGTTTCAAGAGAGTTGTTCAAATGTTCATCATCTTATAGGAATATGTATGTGAACTATTTGAAGCAAAATCGGTTTGGTTTGTAATTGTACAAAGTACTTATACAAAACCAATTCATGAACATAATGCCACGGTTTGTAAAACTAATTCAATACCTTAATAAATTAAAGTTCCAGGGACTTAGGTTCGCAAACGATTCCTGAGTTCATGAGTATGAAAATCACACTTTACCGATTTTAGAACATAACCGCTCTGTTCGCAAACTAAGTACACGAACCAGAGTTTCGGACTTTGGATTTGTTCAGCCGTTCGCAAACAGTGTACGCGAACAGGAGTCATAGACTTGTACTTTTCTAGCCCGTTTGCAAGTAGGGTACGCGAACACAAGCTCCGGACCTTTTCACGGGTAAACCAGTTCGCAAACAGAGTTCACGAACAATAGTTCCGGGACCTGAACTAGACTAGCACAATTAGTATACAAATTATACAACTTGTATTATATCCAGACATGGTAGTTCTAAAACTCTCATTTAATCATTGAAACATCCTTGGAAGACAACAATGGTAATCTCACACATACCACTAGCTTCAAGTAATTTTCAAGTGATTAATCGATCAATATGAAACTTCCCAAGTCGACATCAAATGATTGCCTCACACAAATCATATAAGATGTTTCAAGGTAATTTTCACATGATCATCTTTTGACTTAATATTTAGTTTCCAACAAATAAATTGTCTGCAACTAAACTCGTCAAGAATACGATGAACTTAGCTAAAGCTAAAAGCTTCCAACACATATTTCGAGAAATTGATAAGCGAGATAAACTCAGCTCGAAATATCAAATGTTTATCATGTAAAAGTCTATACAGATATACGACTTAGTCTCTTTAGAAGATAAAATAGAATCACTAGTACAAAAATGGCCTTTAGCCACACCAGATATAAATTTCCCTGTCACGCCTTTTTGGTTTTGGCGTGTCTATAGGGTATACTTCTACACTATAGACACGCCATGTTCAATGGGCGTGTTAATAAAAGTGCTTTCAGCCATGCCAGGGCTAGTAGCGTGTCAAAATATTAACCGCTTAGTCACGTTAACTTTAAATTTTTGATTGGGCGTGTTTATAGACCAGTCTATGGCCACACTAGGTAGTTGTGGCGTTTCCAAAAGGTTAGTCACACCATTTAAGGTGTGGTTTTAAAGTTGGTTCATTAGAAACGCCAGTATATGCGTGTCCATAGTGTACGATTGATTGACACGCCAGTATATGCGTGTCCATAGTGTACGATTTATAGACACGCCAGTACATGCGTGTTTTTAGTGTACGATTTAAAGACACGCCAAATTCAAAGTGTGGCCAAAAAGTTCCTTTTTTGGACACGTTATTATATGTGTGTCCATAGTGTGCGTTCTATAGACACGCTGGTTTTATAGCGTGGCTAAAAAGTTCGTTTTGAAAAAATTAATAAAAAGCTTTTGCCCATATTCGAACGCATGACCTCGAAAGATTTAGCCAATTATCAATCCACCAAGCTGCCCATCTTTAAATGTATAAAATTAGTGTTCTTAAAAAACTAAACTGGTTCAACTGCTCCACATTTTAGTGCTTTAAATGCTTAAACTATTTAGGGTTTAGGTCTCTTGAGATCTGCTCCGTCACGGTGACGTATAGTAATTTCTCCAGATGCAATTCAACTTCAATCCCTGTAAACTCAAGCTCAAATCAATCACCTACATTCACCTAATACTCATCGGAATTTTTGAACTCTTCACATCAATTATTATCTCTGCATACCAATACTCACCTCTAGCTATAAAGATATTAGAACCAGAAATACTAGCAAATTTGTAAACGGAGCTAACTACCATCAAATCAACACAAGACACATCTCAAATACCAAGAAAACCACCAGTTTGATTACACACAAAGGAAACAGAAACAAGCAAAATAGCAAATCTAAAAACACCGAAAATCCTGCAATTTCTTTACAGACCCTTTGTACATCTGAAAATCCAGGTCGTAACCATTCACTTCTTGCTGCCATACAAAATCAGATTACCGCAGCAACTCCACAAGTCATTACCACAGCAACTCCACAAATTGCTTCTCAGTACAAACTTCATCCACCTTCAAAGTTTCATACCCATACTATGATTCGCAAAAAAAAGTAACCCAAACACAACACAAGAAAAGCACCACAAAAGATCTTACCACCAGATGTCAGATATCGAAACCCCATTCTCCAGACACTTCTTTGGTGACTTCAAATACCATCAATTTCCTCACAAATTTTCACGAAGATGCACAAGAATGTCAAAACATCCTAGTTCTAGAGGAATTAATGGTACTATAGGGATGACTGATCTGAATCTACATCATATTCCTCCTCACTTTCATAGTCCAATTCATCGAACATGTAGTAAGGAGTGGTTCCATCATCCTCATCAGAAGTGGTGTAAGGACCCTAGAGATCTTCATCCTCATCTTCCTCCTCTGCACCTCCAATGTTATATCTCCAACATCACTACAAAGCACTGGAGAATCAGAGATTACAGGATTTCCATCAACATCTAAACTCTCAATTTCTTCCCCATCTGAATCAACATTTAACGGCTCCGACATTGTCTTTGCAAATTTCCGAGGATTATAGGTCTTCCGTGCCAGATAATGCTTATACTGGTTCTCTTCATATTCCTGCCTTTTCTTCTTCTTTTCCTCCAAGCTTCTTGTCTTCCTCTTCCTCTTCTCTGAACTATTACTACCTTCACAATATTCCTCCTTACACAAATCCTTCGTCTCTTCATATTTAAACTATTGATTCAAAAGAAATTTCATATTTTATTAATAGATGAGGTTTCTTACAAGGTGTAATCCCACTTAAACATAAGAAACTGAAAAAATAAATAAAGACCGATCGTAAACATAAGAATGCCAACACTGAAAAAATATCCAAAATAAGGTATAAACTCATCGTAAACATAAGAATGCCAACAGTGAAAAAATATCCAAAATAAGGTATAAACTCAATGTTTACAGAATCCGAACATGTTCAAGTGCCATCCCAAGCCCCGTAAATCATTAGGACATGTACTTCTCAAGATTAAAATTATCAAGTTCCAGGTTTTTATCAGACGTTTGAATCAATAATTAAAAATGGCCAGCGAGTTCAACAGTTGGACGAGAAATACTTCTGACACCAGAATCCATAGCAATGCCTGGAAGCACAACCCAAACCAAGTAAAAAAAAAACTAAAATGAAGAAAACTGCACACAAATATTCTCAAAACATAAGAATAAGATTATGCGTAAAGCATACAACACATATTTTGTAAAATGCAGAATGATTCCCATCAACCTCGTCCTAAAAAACCGAGGTAATAGCTGAAAGGAATTTTTTCACTCCTCAAATAATAAGATCACAAAATAAAATCCATATAACTAAAACAAAACTTTTATCAAATCTGAATGAGTATTAGAGTTCAAAAAAAGAATATGTCATGCATAATCAAACTTAGAAATGGTATTCGATGAGGACTGTGGTCAATAAAGTAATATCGCATGAATAAATTTCATCTGAAGGACCAGTTTCTAGTGCTTTAGCAGCTGCGACGTTAAGGAAGCACTCAACCAGAACTCTCATATTCATCCATATTATCAACTTGTTTCGATCTGCTAGTTTGTGAAAGACATCTCGTTGTGGGGAATTGAACTACAGTGCAACAAAATGAAGATCTGGGACAAAAACAATCTGGAAACTAGCCACGGGACGAAGAGAATTGTGCAAAGACGACAACTCTTATGCCTAATTATGGTTTTTGGATTGAACTAAGAACGTCACAGAAACTACAACCATGAAAGTCAAAACTTAACTACATAAAGTTTGGAATATAGAGTTCGAGACAATTCTGTCCTGATTGGTTAATCTTATTGTTCTATTTTTGTAATTGTCATGCCGATGTTTTATAACAACAAAATTTTTCTATAAGAATACTATAATAATGAGTAAGCACTACATCAGAATTCCAATTCCAATATTAAAACCAGTCGACAAGTTCACACATCAGTGACAAAACCACAACTATCACCTTTAGTAACAACAGATTGATGACCATGATGGTGGAATGGGTGAACAAAATTACTAGAGACCATTCAAACATCGTGATAGTTTCATGAAAAAGAATGTGAAAAGTTGATAAAGATTCTACCAAGCAATCATGAGATGCTGAGATGCAAAGAAATGTCTTCATCTAAGAGCAGTAACAGTGAAAGTGTGTTGAATAGGTATAAAGAACTTGCAATATGAAAACAAGGTGCTACAAAATCAACATAGTCAAGAAAGATGCCACAAAGTAAAAAAAAAATACTCATAGAAGTGATGTTACAAAATCAACATAGTCAAGAAAGATGCCACAAAGTAAAAAAATACTCATAGAAGTGATTTATAAAAATAGGTGAACTATATACAGAGTTACAAAATCTTAAAAAATAGTTGAGTTATATACCTCAATCGTGAGAACCTCCCGGACAAGCCTCGGAATCAATCCGAGAGCAAAGTTCATTACTTCTTCTAGCCATCAACCTAATTTATAAACTTTAGTCCTTGAGTAACAAGTGCATCTCGAGCTCAATGTTCAGTAACACCTAGAAAGGTTAAGAGTCTCAAGATCTAGTAGATAACTTTCTTTCCATTTAATTTATCCAAAAGAAAATCGAGCTAGAATCAACACCCAAGTGCAGTTCACAACATTTAACAGATTTGTTATCCTATTTCGATATTGATACTTCGAACGCTCCAATTGAAGAAACATGGCTAAGTACAACAGAAAAAAAGGGCCTCAAAACAGCTGGAGTTAGGCACTTGCCTTAAGGTTCAAGTGAATTTTAACTCATTGAAGCACCAAGTATGCAATATGATTCTACAAGTATCTCAAACTAGGACTATGGGCATAAATACCTTATTCGTAGCAGCAATATCTGGAACAACCACATGGAATTTTCACCAATAAGCAGGAGCCAAGGTTGCAATACTAATTGCAGTTTAATTACTGGCAATAGCAAAGCCCTTAGGGGCAACTCCTCCTTGCACAAGTTCTGCAGAATCAAGAACCTGTGATAAAATTCAAACTCATGAAGTGAAAACTACGGAGAATCAAGTGTTACCTTTTTTGAAAATTATAAAATGAACTAAAATGTTCCTTGAAATTGCATCAAATGAAATCAAAGTATTAATACTTCTGGTTTGGATGCAAAAAAGAGAAAAACTCCACCATGGTGTGGCAATGTATTCAGTTAGTGTTCATATTCAGATTCTGGATTGTAGGAGATAAGAGAAGTATTTGTACTTGGAATGACAACTACATTCAAGGAAGACAGTCACGTCCTTCACCAGATGTGATGTTGGATGAAGCAATAAATTATAATCAAGTCACTGACCTGATAGACCAAAAAACAATATCATTACCATCTTGAGGAAGAATATTCAGTTATTTTTAGATAAGATATTTCAGCATAAGCAAATCCATGTTAAGAGGCATCTATGCAAGTAACATTAAAATTATTTCACCGATTGCTGCAAATACTGGTGAAAAAGCCTGAGAATGTTTGTTGGAGACGTGTTTGATGTTCAGTGTGATAACGAAATTCACCTGCAATAAAAACCCCATGTTACAAGACAATCATGTATCAAATTCCAAACAAAAGATATTGAAAGTAGATGTACCTAAAGCAGAAGAGGTATTTATATGAGTACTTGGTAAGTTGAGTGGCGGACTACAACTTTCCCCAAATTTTTTACCCGTGTGGCGAATGGCGACTCTTTTAATCAACAGTCTTTAACAGTATATGCCACTCATCTACACGAAAAACAAACAATTATAGGTCGAATACAAAGAACTGAAGATAATGATCAGTACACTAAGAATCAAATCTTCACAATTAACAATGAAACACAACATTTACCCATTTCTCACACCAATTACTCCCAAATTCCCTCAAATTTTCACCACAAACGATCATTTCCTTAATATAATATGATAGCAATGTAAAGATATATGTTTTTTTTAGTGCAGAAACTTAAAACTATCATATTAACATGGCCTTTCAATCAAATAGATTTTGATCAAACGTGTTAACGAAAACATTGTTTGATGAGAGGAAGAAGTTAAAGCTAGGGTTTTAACTGGAAAAAAAAAAAAAAAAACCCATGAATTTTTTTAAAAGGATGTGTTAAATATAAAGGGATGAGGGGAAGATACTTACAGAAGATTGAAGAAGAAGATGAGATATTTGATGTTCTGCAGAAGAACCAAGCTTCGCATGGAGATATCGTATCAGTTCTACAAACCAAAAGAAATAAAACCTCACTTAATCTTGGACACACAACACTTTGATATATGCATTTAACCTCAATAGAATACAGTCAAAAAATAAATAAAAAGTGATAAAACTAAATCATGAAGATTCCAACTCAGTAGCAACCTTACCAAACTAACAAAAACGCATCAATTGAGAAACAGAAACCATGCCCAACTTCCAAATCTAACCAGACAATATCCATAAGCATTTCTGCAGAATAGTCTGACTAAGAAAATCTTTATAGTGTAATTCTGTTTCGTTGGGACAATTCATCAAGCAACTGGTGCACAAACAAGTTAAATTATTCATTCTCTATAAATCAATACCAAAAAAACCGTACTGCTATATGATGCTCACCTGATGTGATACCAAAATCCATAGAAAATCTTATCAAATGTTTCTTTAGACTGAAATATAAATTAGGAAAAAAATGATTACAAGAGCAGAAGAATCATATGATCAGGGAAGAACAATAATTATAATAAGAGTCGCAAATTAGATCTACAGTAAACTCTAAAAATAATCTTAAACTGGAATTAAACGAAATCTTAATAATATCCATAATTTCTCAGATAAAATAGGGAAGAAGATGGAATTTCATTACTCGAAGAAGAACACGAGAACCGGGTGAATTTCAGAAGAGAATGATATAAAGCTTCATGAGAGCAAATCAGCAAATGATTAATTTTTTTATTAAAGTAAATAATTTTTCACGGGGAAGATATATTCATATTCATCAGAATAGCTTCACAAGCCTTTCTGGTTTTCTTTTTGTTTGGTGTTTGGTGTTTTAGATTTTAGTAAAAAACGGGTATAATAAGAAAAGAATCCCCTAGACGTAGTCAATCTAAAATATGGGAGAAAAATATGCTAGGGGAGAAAATGTTGGTTTTCCGAGGTGAAAAAATGGTTCAATTCAAGAAATGTAAAAATATGTGGAGGGGATTTTGATTTTTCGTGAAATTTTTGGTGGGAATTAAGGGCGCCATATTAATGTTTTTCAATTTTGGGAAATTTTGAATTTTTACTTTTATATTGGAGAGATTTGTGAACCTGACCAGAAACCCAAGTAAGGAAAATAATTATTCAACATCAATTGGAATTTTGTTTGCGGGGGAAATTTATAAGTGGGTTTTGCTGGTATTTTCCTTATTTAGATAATATTTCCCAATATAGAGTATATTTAATACTAGTATTTCGGAAATTAAATAAAATAACAAGATTTTTGTCTCGACAATGAATATATGCTGTCATAATATCAGTATTTTTTCGGGAAAATAAATGTGTTACATCTTCATGTTTCATCAAGATTACACAAATTCATATTTCCATCTCAATTAAAAATTGAACGTACATTTATTTTCGTTTCGGTATCAGTTTAATTTTATTTTTCTAAAACAAATACTATTATTTATTTTTTTGGTACTATTTGAAAATAAAGTGTTAAAAAAAAAGTTCGAGTGAGCATGATCCGGTATTAGATGTTATTTGTGGAGAATAATTGAAGGTGAAAACGATCTAGTGAAAATGAGTAACATTCAAAAGGATGGAATTGTGCATAATTAGTGAAAGTGCGTATGAAATATTTAAATTGTGTAAAAATTGATGTTTATCGGAGGCAATAGGTGGATAATTAGTTGAATTGAGTATGATATAGTAAAATTGTGTAAACTTGGATACGATTTTTGGATGACTAGCAGAGTTGAATATGATCTAGCAAAGTTGAGTAAACTTTAATATAATTTTTGGATAACTAGTAGAGTTGAGTATGTTGTAGTAGATTGAGTAAACTTGGATGCAATTTGTGGCTAGTTAATGAAAGCGAGTATAATTAGTTGAGTTGATTATGATCCAGCGATATAAAGTAAACTTAAATATATAATTTGCGAATAACTATTAGAGTAGAGTATGATCTATTAAAATTGAGTAAACTTGGATGCAGGATAATTAGTAAAATCGAGTATGATCTAGTGAAACTAAGAAAGTGAGTATTAAAAATGAGTAAACTTGGAAGTAATTTTAGGATAGTTAGTGAAAGTGAGTATGATCTAGTGATATTGAGTAAAATTATACTTAATTCGATGCAATAGGTGAACAATTATTAAAAGTGATTATGATCTAATGAAGTTGAGAAAAAATGGACTCAACTAGATGTAGTTGGTGCACAATTGTTGAAAGTGAATATATGATACAGTAAAATGGTGTAAAATTGGATGCAATTGGTTGATCATTGGTGAAAGTGAATATGATCTAGTGAAATTGAGTAAAATATGATTCAATTAGATGCAATTGGTTAACTAGTAGAGTTTGTCACGATCTTGTAATAAAAATAGTAAACTTGGAAGTAATTTTAGGATAATTAGTGAAACTGGGTATGATCTAGTGATATTGAGTAAAATTACACTTTGTTCGATACAATTGGTGAATAATCTTTAAAGTGATTATGATTCAATTAAATGCAACTAGTGGGTAACTAGTAGTGTTGAACACGATCTTGTAATAAAAATAGTAAACTCGGAGGTAGTTTTAAGATATTTTTTGAATATAATGCATATTTTCATCTCAATCAAAATTTAAGCATGCATTTATTTTCCTTTCGGTATTTGAGGTAATAAATATGACTAGTAGAGTTGAGTATGATTTAGTAAAATTGAGTAAGCTTGAATATAATTTTTATAATTGGTACAATTGAGTATGATCTAATAAAATTGAGTAAACTTGGATAGAATTTGTGGATAATTAGTGAAAACCATTATGATCTAGCGAACTTGAGTAAAATTGGACAAAAGTTGACACTATTGGTGAATAATTGTTGAAAGTGATTATGATCTAGTGAGATTAGTTGGATGTAATTGGTGGATAATTGGTGAAAGTGATTATGATCCAGTTAAATGGAATAAAATAAATTGGATTCAATTGGTGGATAACTAGTAGAGTTGAGCATGATCTAGTAAAATTGAGTAAACTTGGAATTAATTTTAGGATAACTTGGGCAAGTGAGTATGATCTAGTGATATTGAGAATATTAGACTCGGTTTAATATAATAAGTGAATAATTGCTGAAGTAAGTATGATTTAGTGAGATTGAAAAAAAAAACAAAAACAAATTGGACTCAATTGTAGGGAATGAGTATGATTTAGTGAAACTGAGTAAAATTAGATGTAGTTGGTTGATCATCGGTAAAAGTGAATATGATCTTGTGAAATTGTGTAAAACTGAATTCAATTGGATGCAATTGGTGTATAACTAGTACAGTTGAGTATGATCTGGTAAATTTGAGTAAACTTGGATGTAATTTTTAAGATACTTAGTGAAAAGGAGATGATACCAAGTACACCACCAATTTTTTTTGTTCGACAATCTGTATGGACAAAACCTAACACAATCGCAAGTAAATAGAAATTATAGATCCTTGAACTATTCAGTTGCGGTCGTGCTCATTGTTGATTCTGTTAGCTGACGTCTTTTACAGCCTAAGAGTTGCTTCAACCAAAGTGAAGACTTTTGGTACCAATATGCTTCGAACAAACAACCTATTTGATTTACCTTTTGATATCTTGATCTATGTACGGTAATATGTTTGCAATACACATAGTCCATCAAACCTCACGAATTAGGAAAACTTACACTTAGTTAGTTTAGAAGCCTGGATTACTAACCACCTCTCAATAAGAATCCAAAGAAATCGAAGAAGAATTTAGATATCTATCTTGAGGAATCACAAAGTTTGATACGAAGAGAACTTTGTGATTTCTATCTATCTCGTTCCTGATACGAGATAACAAGAACCTCGAAGATCAATAAGAACAAGATCATGATATACAAACTATCAGGTAAAAGATAATTAGACCTAGTTTCAGGAATCCCAAAATGAAGTTTTTAAGTCGCAACCTAATTATATTTTTCAGAAGAAACCTAAGTTCACAGAGGACGACTCTAGCAAGCAAATGGGACACAGAAGTGGCAACTTTGAATTCAATCAAACATTTTCCCACTCTATATTAAACATTTATTAGGAAATGAAATTCTTAGCAGGAATTCATGTAATCATATGAATATATTTTTTTTTAATTACCCAAAGGAATACACCATGCTCCAAATTTATACACAACACTCCTAAAATATTTACCGTTCAAATATGACTAAACTTCAAAGTAAGATTCATTGTCGAAACATTATGTTAAAAACTGGAGCGGCTACGATGTGGCCCGACCACATCGTCTGAGTATGTGGCCCATCTTATTTGTTTGACACGTTTTGAAAAGTGTTAGTTTTGTTGTTATTTCGAGGGATTTAGAGGGGGCTATTTTTCAGGGAACCAGTTTCTCACGTCTTTTTTGTACAAAAAACAGGAGTTCTTTTTTTGTTTGAACCTAATTTAACATACGTGTAAATAAACAAAGAGGGGCCACATACTTAAACGACGTGGTCCGATCACATCGTATGTCGGGCGGTTCACAACTTCCCTTTTCTTCCCTCTCCCTCTCTCGTTTCTCTTACCCCACGATCTCCAAACCTCGCCTCTCTCGAGTAAACGAAAACCCTAACTCAGTCACAACTATAACCACCTTTACTTCCAGAACGAACACCGAAGAATCCCTGATCTTCTTCTTCTCATATATGGATGTTTTTGGTAACAAAATCGATTTCATCTGAAATCGCTCATCTCTTGTGTAAAAAAGTCACTCTTCTCTTTGTCTAAGCTATCGACTTCATCTGAAATCGGTCAAGGGTTTGCTCAAGTCACTTTGTTTTCATTACTCTTTCTCTAGCAGATGAAGATTGATGAACAAGATGAAGGATGCTGGAACTTCTAAAAGGTATAGCTTCACGAACCCTAACTTTGTTTCTCTTCTTTGTTATTTTGGATGTTCAATCTTTGTTCTTGAATGGGTTTTTTTTACTCAATTTTGAACCAGGGTTTTTTAATTTTGGGATATGTTTTACTCGATTTTAAGTTCTTCTATCGATTATGAGATTTGGGTTTCTGAACTAGGGATTTTTACTCAGATTTGTGTGATTTGTTTAGTTGCTAAGATTTGTTAATTTGATGTTTGATTCTGTTTTGAGAATCTAGGATTTGTTTGGTTTATGGATTTTGCTGGATTTGTGTTTAATACTTTGTTGTGTATGTAAGATAATTGTGTAGACTCATAGCTGCAAAATTAACCTTTGTATGACAACTGGGAAGAAACATACAATTGGGGGTGTTGGTGTTGGGAATTTTACCTTGGATTTGCTTATTTATGCACACAAATATTTAACACTATCAAATATTTACCTTGGTAGTAACTACTGAGATAAAGAAGCTAGGAAGCAGTTATCCTTTCGTTCCATAACTTTTCTTGTTTAAGTCTGTTATTCGATTTCTGAATCAAATATGAGACCAAATAAACGAGCCTGTTAGAATCCTGCTCAATTTTCGTTCTATTATGCTTTAATTCGGGTGCAATAGTTCATATCCTTGGGTTGTTGATAACATGACCACAACTGTTTTAAAGACTTAGCAGCAAAATTAATTTTGTGTTTGGTTTGGTTTAATTCAGAGAACATGCAGTCATGGAGAAGATTAAAGAAGCACACATGAGAGTGATGGTGGCTAACCATCCTCACAAGGGTGGGAGCATGTATCTTGCTAAAAAGATCAACGAGGCTGAGGTACTTTTGATGGATGAGGGTCGATTTCAATTCTTTCCATGTGAAGGTAGGACTGATTGTTGAGCTAGAAGTCATAGAACAAGTCAAGCTGGTGTTTTATAAAACAAGAAGAATAATCAACCAAGAGGGGTACGATTGAATATGAGTCATGACAATCTCTATTTTTCTTTGTTGATTTTTTTAAGCTAGGGTTTGTTGTTAGGATTGACAGATGCTGATGATCCTATTCCCAGATCTAGTAATGGCTTGTCTGAAGAAATTTCTTTTAAGATTCTGAAACATGTGTGGGTTTCTTTTTCTGAATTCTGTGGTTTTGGTCAGCATTTTGTGATTTTAGTGAGTTGCAACTTGTTGCGGCAGGGTTGGATGTCTATAGCACAAGTCTTCTACATCTATCCAGTTATTATCTTATCTTGATTACTAAATGTACCATGTTTCAGGAAGTTATATCCAGAAATGTATTGGTTAATGAATGTTCAAGGCAGGTTGTCGAGGTGGAGCAAGCAGCCATGTGGAAGTTTCTTTGGTGGTCGGGAATCATAGTTGTCCATGTTATGGTTGGCTAAAACATAGATGATCACTCGGAAGCTACTTTCATATGCATAAACGTCTGTTATAGTAATTCTTGATTTCTGGTAATTTTGAAGATCTCTTTTACTTCCTGTTACACAGATATATACGCATGAGCAATTGAAGTTTATGAACTGTAATTTTCGTGTTTCAGAAACTTTCCTCCAGCATTTCCTTTCCTCCAGCATTTCCTCCTCAAGCCTTTGTCTTTTATTTCCTTCTTGGTTTGCGGGATGAGTTCAGCTTGTTGATGTACTTTATGTTGAGTGTTTGCATTTGTCTCTTTGTGAAGGAAGGACTCATGCTGGTTGTTGCAACAATCTGACAAGATATATGCTGGAGCATTTTGACAGTGATTCAGTGATTCGAATCACAGGTAACTGATGCTTCTCTCTTCTGAAAACTTAACTGGATGCAATCATGTTCCGAAGTCATTGATTTGGTTTTATGCATGGATTTCTATTTTGTAGTTTGATTCTTCACAAGACTAAACTTTGTGCTCCTGCACTTGCTCCATTCAAGGCTTATTACGAAGGCGATGGTTTTTCCGATGTGTTTGATTTGTCATTGTTATCTCATGTCAGGGTTCGTAATCTTATTAGTACCTTAAAGTTTGTATAGCGTCAGTAGTCTGTTCGGTCTGAACTAACCCAAGAACATCACCCTAATAGTATTGCTCAGCAAAGAACTCTTCTCCCGCTAACCAGAATCCATCTCATTTATTTTGATGCTTCTTATATAGAATCTAATCGTACTATTAGAATCGGTATCATTCTTCTTGATAATGCAGGAAACTTTTGGGGTGCCAAAACAATCCCAAGCAAAACATGAGATGCTTAACATGTTGAAGCCAAGGCTCTTCTTGTAGCCACACTATGGGTTAACGAGCTGGAACTGCAGTTTACTTCAAAGGGGACTGAATCATTTTGAAGATGTATGCTATGCTATCTAGTGTTCAAATCACCATAGTTAACTATTGCTGTTATAGTGGTCTCTGTCAAGTTTTCTAGATTTTTGGTTTGGTTAGTGTCAGTATTATTCGAAAAAAAATATTGTCTTTAGGTTTCTGTTAGTATTATTTTGTAACATTTGATAAGGTCTTATTTGGAATAAAATTTCTGTTAATTCTGGGTAAATAAATTTGCCTTTTTAGTAAAAATATATCAAATTTGAAAAAAAAAATATTGATTTTGAATTAAAGGCTTGAGATAATGCCACATGGATGGTGGAAGATGTATCCAATTCAACGATTGAGATTTCATAATCTTTCATCAACGTGTTTGGTTAGAGATTTAACCATGTTTCGTAGCTTTTTAAAATATAATAAAAAATGAACGATTCGAGATGGTTATTCGATGGTGAAAGATGTATCTTTGAAACCCATCTTGTCCATCCGTTTTGGTTTAAAATTATCGGTATACATTAATACACGCGAACGTTGATTCGAGATGGTTATTCGATGGTGAAAGATGTATCTTTGAAACCCATCTTGTCCATCCGTTTTGGTTTAAAATTATCGGTATAGATTAATACACGCGAACGCTGATAGATGCCTCAAATATGAAAGGTCGAAGTTACATCATATTATACCAAAATCTAGAACACGTGGACAGTACAAGAGTGCATCAAATATGCCTAAACACCACATATAGCCACACAAAAATCAGATTATGCGTGTCTATAGAGAGCCAATGGCCACGCCGGAAAATAAATTGCGTGTGTATAGGTAACCAATAGTCACACCATTTATTTTGCGTGTCCATAGCATAATTAACAGCCACGCCAATAAACAATTGCGTGTCCATAGGATAACCTATAGCCACGCCAAAAAAAACTTTTGTGTTTATAGGTAACCAACAACCACACCATTTTTGTTTTTGCGTGTCTATAGGATAACTAATAGCCACGCCAAAATACAATTGCGTGTCCATACAATAACCAATGGCAATGCCAAAAAAGCTTGTGTGTCTATAGAGAGACAATGGCCACGCCAAAAAGAAACTTGTGTGTCTATAGGGTGCCAATGGATACTAAAACAATAAATTGAGTGTCTATAGGGTATCGGTACTTAAGTTTTTGGGACACTCTATGGCAACGTCTATGGGTTTTGGCGTGTCTATTTCATGCAACAATAGACATGCAAGGCAGGCGTGGCTATAGAATAACATTAAGACACGCCATCATACCTAAAACCACGCCAAGTCCAAACCAAAATGGCGTGTCTAAAACCCTTTGGACACGCCAATTTGGCGTGGCTAAAGGGTCATTTTGTACTAGTGAATAAACTTCTATATAGATAAGTTTTCGCCTCCACATACCTTTTGTTGATGAAGTTCCTCCAAGCTCTTCAGTAGATCTTCTTCTAAAAAAAAAATCAATCAGTGAATGCCGCGAAGTTTAAATCTCAACTATACACTTTTATCCTTTTTTCAGTTTTTGTGACAAAACTATTAATAAATATGGATTATAAAAGTGAGCTAGTTTATATACTGCACTCCATGCATGTCATTTATGATGATATTGGTTGATTCCTTACTAAAATATTCATTTACATGATATTATTGCCTGATTCAAGGAAATGAGAGATGAGAAGGGCTCATGGAATTGGTCCGACTTTCCTACCAAAGTGGCAGTACAACAGAATGATACTCATCTTACTCTTGCTATTTTAGAACCGATGCGTTTGCTAATGGATGTAGAAGGACTTAGCCAGAAAAAAGCTTGGGATATAATAACTAAGTATGTCAAACGGTTACCTGTCCTTATCTTTCTCTTGTGAACTGCAACTTAACGAGTAGGATGGAAGATTTATTTAGCCTTCGACAAAAAGAATGGAAATTCATGATACTAAATCAAGGTTTTTCTTGAACTAGGACAGTTGTCTGCATTTTGTCTTAAGGAATGTATAAGTTATATGTACATTTGTTATGATCCTTGGATTACTCATGCTGATAAGAATTTAGTTACCATGAACCCTATCAAACACTGTATTTGCTCCATATATTAAGAATTTAGTTGTATTTTTTCTATGCAGCTGAAGGCAAGCGATGTCCAAGTGATGATGAACTGTTTTGCATAGACACAGTAGCGGTCAGACTGCATTTGTGGGTATATGTCTAGACTATAATTTCTACACAGTTCCATTTCTCCTATACGCATATAAGTGATCTTGTATTTCCATATCTTATATTATGTAAGATGAATATGGGGAATGGGTAGGCGCAGGTCAGAAAAGTGTGCTTGAGGTCGTGGATGATTCCCCGACATGAACATATAGTTTATCATATTAAAAAAAGATGCTTTTTATTGATTTTTGTGTTGATAAACTAGTTTATTGTGATGCTAGTCTTCTGATTTTTGATTAGTATAAATAATTTGTATGCAAAAGTGAATTTATGGCGAAGAAGATGAAAATATGGGAGTAATATCGAGACCGCTAGTGCCCGCGTGCGACATCATTTCTTGATTTAATGAGAGGTGGATAAAAAGGTTGACGCAAGCTTCATTTTTGTTGTTGTATTGATTGATATCAGCTAGGAATTTACTTTAAGGATTGCGATTGCTACTACTATTATTTTATAATTTGGCAGGTTGCGAAGTTGAATGATAGGAAAAGTGGCAAGCTATGTGAATATGCTTTTGTGCACACCAAGGTATATTATTTACTCTCTTTTCAATAACCACATGAAGTAGTGATTTCTTACAGGTCTATTATTGGTGTTGTTAATTGTTGATCGAATTTTGGGTTTTACTGGTTAATTGGTATGTGTGGTTTACTTCCATGCACCCAACGATACTGGCCAGCACATTCAACTAATGGATGAGTTACCCACGGATTTTGTTGTTCGAGAGTATGCAATCTCATCCGCTAGGAAGTTATCCTGGAAAAATCCAGCATATGTTCTTCCAGCACTTCGTCGGTATCTCATACATCTGTTGACATATCTAGAATAAATGTCAAATCAAATGTCTTAGTTTTTTTGTTTATACATCAGTTCGACCAGTGAACTATCTCTTATTGTCTACTCTTAAATTTCTCCAGGCACTACTGATAAAGATTCATGAGGCCACTGAGGTGAATGCAAGTAATGGTGTTGTCGACGGTTATTTTTTTACTGTTGCTGTCGTAATGATTTTTGAAACCATTATGCCACATGAATTTTGACAAAATACATCCTATGGGATTAGTATTTCCTAAAATACACCCGTTTTTTTTTCAAAATTGCTAAAATACACCCGGTTTAACTTTTCCATCACGTTATTTCAATAAAACAGTTAACGGCGTTAAGTTTCCAGCAGTCAGTAAATCTGGCCGAGTTGTTTGAGTTGACTGCGCTTTAAATGTCTGAAATGCCCTTAACTATTTTCTTCCCAAAAACGCGTGCAACCTGTGAACCCTAATTGCAGATTAGGAATCAATTAGAAATTGTAGATTCTGAATCGAAATTGATAGCTTAAAACCATTAAATCACTAAACACTACAATCTCATTTACATAAAACCCATTCTATGTTTAGCCAATTTGATGAACTAAGGCATCTATGATGACCATATGAAATCACTCATCTTCTCGACGGGTGAAACGTTAGACAAACATCTATTTAAACTTAATCATCTCCCATAATCTGATTTTTTTCTTTTTTTTTCTTTTTAAGATTAAAAGATAATCCTATTCCAGATATGACTGAATGTTCATGTTATGTGTAGATAACAAAAGAAGGTGATCCAGTTCAAAGGATGTTATTTGTAGTAAGAGGACATTTGCACAGTAGTCAAAGTATTGAGAGACGGAGTAAAGAGTTGTTGTATGTTGGGTCCAGGTAGCTTCAGTGGCGATGAGCTATAATCACGGTGCCTTAGAGCAACTGCAATGGTGCGAGTATAACCAAAGATCAAAGACCAAAAAAAATGATCAAATTTGAGTTTAGTCTAGTGTGTGATGTTACGGGTGGAAGATTAAATTTGATCGAGCGTACACTATATATTCGCCTGGTGTGGGCGTGGGCTATACGTCCACCTGATTGGGGAGATTCTGAAAAAGAAAAAGAAAAAGAAAAGAAAGAAGTGGGCGGAGGCATAAAGCCCGCGCCCACTAAAATTGTTTTGGAAAACAAAGAATGGGGCGGGGTATAATGCCCGCCCCATACAAAATTGAAAAAAAAATGGGACGTAGACTTTGCGTACGCCCCATGTGGAGCGTAGACTTTACGTACGCCTGGTGTGGTGCGGGGACTTTACGTACGCCTGGTGTGGGACGTAGATTATATAACCGCCTGGTGGTGGGGCGTGGACTATACCAACGCTCGACTATATTTGGGTTTAGTCTTGGTCCCAGACCAAATATACTCTGGGTTTTAGTCGTCGATCAAAATTTGATCGATAATACGTTCCACTACGTCTGTTCAAAATACCAAATATTTGGGTTTAGTCGCCCACTGTGGACGCTCTTAGACGACCATTTATACCTCCTCCAAGCTAATTGAATTGTAAATGGATTTTCTCAAAGACTTGCACCTCCCTAAACAGACCAAGACGGTACCTTTTCTTACGGATTTGAGAGACAAACAGAAACAAAGGGGAAAAAATGACACCATAATCTCTTCATAACCATTTTGTTTCCACCAAAGGGCAAATCAGTAAGTTTCATATTTAGAATAAATCTGCATCTTTAACTAAAATAATAAATGTATGGTTAGATGTCAATTATTAGTGTGTGGTGGGCCTTAATAGAATTTTGGATGTAGGGTGTATTTTAGCAATTTTGAAAAAAAACGGGTGCATTTTAAGAAATACAAATCCCACATAATGTACTTTGTCAGGATTCGGGCATCAAATGCTCAATGTTGTAGACCAGTTTTCAAGGAAGAAGAAAAATTGAGTATTCATAAGTTAATGTTATGCTCATTGGCAAACCGAGAGACATGATACTTGGTTCGCCGATGATTCTCCTCGTATAAAAAAAAGGTACATATGTCTAGCTACTTTCATTGTTGAATATAGTAAAACCACGTGATCATAATACCTTCATAAACGACACATTTGAGAACATGAATTGTAACATTCTAGCTTAATGCAGGGTGTTGTACAATTTGTTGGAGACTGGTACCTTGATTGTGTGCGAGTCAAGGCAATTGATAGTCCATATACACCCTTGTGAACACAAAGCTTCAAAGACGTATAAACTTACATACAAGTCGCAAAGGCGATTGGTTGTCTTTCAACCAGGTGCGTAGAATTCTAAGTTCGAGTTTCTTGAGTTTCGGATAATTTTAGTTACATGTCACTATTTGTTCTTTCAATTGAGTGTGCACATTTTTTAGTTAGCAGTTTTATATCTTTGGTTTGTTTACAAGAATGTTGTGTACACATATATCTCACTATCAGACACGTGTATATAAAGAGGCACGTGGAAAGCATGCAGGCCAAAAACATCGAAACATGATGGGTCACGAAACACCAAATAAACCCCGAGGAGTTACTTTATCTCATCCCCAAAAGAGAAGCCAAGATCAACGGTGGAGAGAAAGTTAGCTGACACGGACTGACAGGGGCAGAAGACACTTGTCTGACACGAGCAGACCCCTCAACTACCCACATTAAACACTCCGAGCAGTGTACGTGTCGACCAACCTGTGGAACGAGCGAGGATGCCTCTGCGGGATCAAGGGGGAAACGCAGACCTCCGCGCGATGGACGCAAGGGCACAAGAAGATAAGGTTCCAACGGTCTTCAGAGATGGGACCCACGTTCTAACCTTATAAATACCCAATCTCCACCAAGAGGAAAGGGGATCGAAAAAACATCAGGAAGGGAAGGGGAGAGAGAGAGAGAAATAGCAAAGGTAGGTTAATCCCTGAGAGGGGAGAAATATGTAAACCCCCAAAAATCATTCAACTGTTCGTGTAACCGTGAAGAACATAGTAGAACAACAAATCCCGTGGATGTAGGCCTTAGTGCTGAACCACGTAAATCTTGGTCTTATTTACATTTCAGCACTTTACATTCATTTAGCTCCGCACGTGTTTTCTTATGTGTTTTGTTTTCCTTAATACTTATATCACATGCACAAACGCCACGCCTGGAGTGGTTGGAGGAGGCCATGATAAACCCGAAGGTTTTGAGCCAATGAATCAACACCAGGGTACCATCATCATAATCTCCTTAGATGTTAAAGATTGATTGTGAGCGTTCGGACACGCACGTGGTTCGTGTGCTCACAATTTGGCGCTAGAAACAGGGACTTCGTCCCGGTAAAAGATTTATCTTGTCCTGTGATTTCATTTTAATTTGGCATATGATTGCTCTGATTTTATCAGCTCGGACCGTATAGATCATTCGTCAACTGTATTATGTTCAAAAACCCACCTTTGGTCTTCGATAAGAGTTATTGTTCTAAGCGGGTTATTGTTCTAATCCATCGGATTTACAATTTTCGTAGTTTTTATACTAAGTATCGCTTTTAATAAAACTCTAACCCGTAGTTTATATCCTGCGGGTATTAATTCCCTCTTGAAAAATTGTATTTCGCCAACTAACCCGCTTCACGCGGATATTCCCGTTTCTGTTGTTTGAAATAACTTATGCAGAGAGAACGTGTTGTGAGTAAAGAAGGCAAGTTTACGCGAGATTTCAGTATCAACAAAAGGGCACGTGATGGAAAAGACGCAGGAAGCAGGAAAATCCAAAGCTTTGTCAAAAGAAACGCCCAGGACAACCCCGATCATCACCCGAAGCAAGCAGAAAGGAGATAAAGCTAAAGTGACCAATCGAAGGCAAGATACTGCAGAAATCACTTCACCCATGAACGCTAATTCAGTTGCAGCGGCGGCTCTCAGAGCAGCAACGATAAAATACGGGGAGGCTGCGGAGGCTAGCAATACCTTCGCCATGAGTCAACTTAATCAACCAAGAGAAAGGGTGGATGAATCCCGAACATTCCAACCCGCGCACCTGCTAACCTTTGGAATGCCGCTAACAAATAATCAGAATCAAACCATACCGGCTGCTCTGGCATCGCAGAGGGGCGCTCACTCCAATTTGGAAACACCAGCAACCGAAGCTGAACCCCTGCCACCTTTAGTACAGACCATGGAGGAGGGCGGTACCACGGCTGTAGCGGCACGCGCTGGGACTCCCAATCAGGGATCCAACCAATCACACCGACTAATGGCTGAGCTTGAGGAACTGAGGAAGAACCAGCAGGTTTACGCAGAAGCTGTAGCTCTGTTGGCCAGAGAAAATCAAGATTTAAAGGAGCGGATTGCTCTAAGCATGAAGACCAGCCAACAACTTGATGAAGCAAGCTCCAAAGCACCAGAGCCAAACCAAGACTGTAGAGTCGTCCTAGCGGCTAATGAAGACGTGACAAGGAGACGTAGCGTATCCGACCCGGATTATGACGATGGAGAGTCAGACGGTGATGAGCGGAAGAATTTAGAGCACCAACGCGCAATGGAGGAACTACGAGATGAGATGATGGCAGAGATCAGGCAATTAAAAAATAAACAAGGTGAGGGAAGGTTAGAGGAGGTCATGAGAGAAGCTAACTCCACGCCCCTAACGCATCGCTTGGCCAACACCCCTATTCCACTGAAATGCCCTGTCCCGACGTTCGAATGCTATGATGGATCCAGCGACCCTGCTGCACATATTCGGTACTACAACCGTGTCTTAGCTAGATGGGGTCAGAACGACGCCGTACTCTGTAGATACTTCCCGTCAAGCTTGAAGGGATCGGCGTTATCATGGTTTGATAATCTGCCACCAAACTCCATCCACTCATATGACCAACTCGCAGAGAAATTCTTAAGAACATACATGTACAACAAGACTGTAAACACCGGGATGGATAAGCTCTTTTCACTAGCAATTGGCTACAAGGAAACCACGAGGGAATACACAAACAGATGGCATAAGATCTGCCAAGCCATAGGGAGCGTGGACCCAGTGGTAAGCATCAACTGCTATAAATGGGGCTTAGACCGAATGAGTCCCCTATTTGTTGAAATTCACGGGAGCGTGCCCAAGACAGAAGGAGATCTCCGAATAATTATCGAGAAGCACGCTCGACTTGAAGAAATTCAACGGGAAAACCGAGGGCATATCCGCAGAGGTCTCACCGCACCAATTCAGCGGAACAAACCAATGGGGCCAAAAGGGGTTGCTCAGATGAGAGACCTCACGAAGATAGGAAGGAACGGAGGGATGAACGAAGTACAGGCGACCGAAAATTCGAAGATCAAGTTTACACGAAACTCAACGCTAGCTATGCTCGTATCCTACGAGAAATCAAAGGGAGGGAAAACTTAGAGTGGCCATGGTCTAAGGGAAAGCAGCCCCTGAGATCCGAGAAGTCTAAAGATTACTGTGAGTATCACTGTTTCAACGGACACCAGATCGAAAAATGCAAGAACCTTAAAATAATGATCCAGAAATTAATTGATGCGGGAGAGCTCAAACATTACATACGAAAGGAGGTTACCGATGACAGATCCAAACGAACCAAACCAGTCCAACTTCCGGAAGAAAACCGAACAATCAACACCATCTCGTGTTCCGAAGCCACAGGACCCTCACTCACAGCGCAGATTGGAAAAAGGTTACGGAAGCAATTCGAAGACCGCTGCGAGTTATATAAGGTCGATGGGATAGCAGTGGACGAACACGAAGAATGGATGGAATCTCCTATCATCTTCGATGCCGAGGATATCGAAGAAGATATGGAAGACCATAATGATCCCTTGGTCCTAACATTACCAGTAGCTGGATGTAACCTCAAAAAGATCCTCATAGACGGGGGAAGCTCTGTAAATGTCCTATTCTATGATGCATTCAAACGGATGAAGCTCCAGGATGAACAGTTGATGACCTCTTATCACACCATCTACGGATTCAATGGAGCAGCCACGAAGCCCTTGGGAGACATCGTGTTACAGGTCAACGCAAGGCCCATGAAACTGGATACCCGATTCAGTGTGGTGGACACCCCTTCCCCCTACAACGCCATTATTGGACGACAATGGGTACACAAGCTCAAAGGAGTTGCGGCAACATACCACCAATACCTCAGATTTCCAACACCTGAGGGAATAATGGAGATCAAGGGAGATCGAATCGCTACGCGAGAATGCCAGGCCACTCAGGATCATATCAACAATGAGCAAGAAGAGCAGCGAAAAATCCGAAGAGTAAGAAATCAAGAAACCGCGAAAGAAAAAGCCGTAGACCTATTCCTTAAGGAAACTACAGGAAAAGGCTTGACGAAAGATCTTAATGACCAAGGCTCGGAAACAAGTACCTCAACAACCAGCGAAGAGCAGAAACACGCTAAATAGCAATTAAAGAGCGCCCCAGTTCTCGGAAACCCGAAGCCTGTGTTCACGCCAGTAGAACCCATAAAGGAAATCAACATAGGAACGGAAGAAGACCCGAAGATGGTCAAAATTGGGACCATCATGAACGAAGGAAGAGAACATTCCTTAACCAAATTACTTAAGGAATATGCGGATGTGTTCTCCTGGAAGTTAGGAGATATGCCGGGGATTGACCCAAAAGTAATCCAACATGAACTACGCATCAAACTGGGCACACCCCCGTTCAGGCAGAAAATACGAAAAGTGGCTCCAGAATATCATAAGGCGGTAGAAACAGAACTTCGGAAGCTACTAGATGCAGGATTTATCAAGGAAGTCAAATACCCTACCTGGATCTCCAACATGGTCATTGTTCCTAAGAAAAATGGAGGGGTTAGAATATGCATCGACTTTACTAATCTCAACAAGGCATGTCCAAAGGACAGCTATCCCCTGCCGAGCATAGATCAACTGGTTGAAGCAGTTGAAGGGTACGAAGAGCTGTCATTCATGGACGGATATTCTGGTTACAACCAAGTAGCCCTGGCAGAAGAAGATCAGCCACACACAGCGTTCTATACCCCACATGGCCTTTATTGCTATACCAGAATGCCTTTCGGGCTCCGAAACGCAGGGGCAACATACCAAAGGATGGTCGATGCTATCTTCAAGCCATGGATTGGAGGAACCCTAGAAGTCTACGTGGACGACATGCTCGTCAAAAGCAAGCTGCGTAAAAATCACCACCAGGACCTGAGGAATATCTTCGAAGCAATGAGACAGCATCACATGAAAGTGAATCCGGAGAAATGTACTTTCGGTGTCACCTCGGGGAAGTTCCTCGGGTATCTAATGACGAAAAGGGGCATCGAGGTAGACCCAGCTAAGATTCAAGCCATAGTAGAGATGCCGTCACCAAAGAATCTGAAGGAAGTGCAGAAGCTCAATGGGTCCATAGCAGCGTTGGGCAGATTTATTGCACGGTCCTCGGACAAATGCAAACATTTCTTCAATATTCTTAAAAAAGGGAGCAGGTTCGAATGGACTGCTGAATGCGAGGAAGCATTCCAAAAAATCAAAGAACATCTAGCTTCAATCCCAATCCTGCAGAAACCAGACCCTGATGAAGTTTTGGCACTGTACATAGCAGCAACAGAGGACGCAGTCAGCGCGGTATTAGTCAAGACCAATACAAAGGTAGAACAGCCTATCTACTACGTCAGCAAGACACTCAATTCCGCGGAAAGAAATTATACTAAGATTGAACAACTCATCCTCGCACTGGTATGGGCTACCCAAAAACTGAGAACCTACTTCCTAACTCACCTCGTCAGGGTACCATGCAAAGCACCATTGGAAGCAGTCCTCAAAAGCACGGGAAAAGTGGGCCGAATAGCCAAATGGAATACCCATCTGGACCAATTCAACATCATTCATGAAATTCAACATTCTCAGAAGTCCCAAGTGCTGGCAGATTTCTTAGCAGACCTCCCCCTAGACAACGACGAAGAGATTAAAGGAATACCAGAAGCCGAGGAAGAAATCAAGGATCCAATGGATATCCTCGAACCTGCGAGTCATAGACAATGGGAAGTCTTTGTCAACGGATCTAAAAATAAGGAAGGAGCAGGAATAGGTATTGTCATTATCACCCCAACTGGAGAAAGGATTATACAGGCACTTAGATTGGAATTCAAAGAGCATACCAATAACATTGTTGAATACGAAGCTGTCGTACATGCCCTACGTATAATAATAGAGATGGGGGTAACCGATGTAAGGCTGACAAGTGATTCGCAGCTTGTCATACGGCAAATTGGGCTCGAGTATAATGTGTACGATGACACTCTTTCAGCTTACATGGCCTTGGTCCAAACGTTGGCATCACAAATCCCGAACATTAAGTTCCGGCACTTATGCAGAAGGGACCTCAGGCACGCGGATGCCCTAGCATATATATCATCCATGCTGAGGGATAAAAATGCCGAAGCTATTAAAATAGCAAGGGTATACGAGCCTTCGATTGCATCTCAATTCTCCTTCGCTACCAATCAAGATGTGATGGAAGAAAATATCGAAGACCAGGTAAGAGAAGACATCCATAATGACTTTGATGAAGAAGACATCCTGTCAAGAGCAAATCAAGACGAAGACTTCAGCAACGAAGATGACTGGAGGGTGACAATACAGGCCTTTCTCGAAAAAGGAAGCTTACCTGCGGATCGGAAACTAGCTAGGAAGATGCTCTCCAAAGTGGGAAGATATGATCTTCGGGAGGGGGTCCTGTATAGAAAATCCTTCCTTGGACCATTACTACGCTGCTTGTCCCGGAAAGAGGGGCATCGAATTCTAAAGGATATCCACTATGGTGACGCGGGGAATCATAGCGGCATGAGATCACTGGCTGACAAGGCAAAAACGCAAGGATATTACTGGCTGACCATGATACAAGATGCTGCGAGGATGTCCCGACGATGTGAAGAATGTCAGCGCTTCGCGAAAAAAATCCACGCGCCGGCAACAATGTTAAACTCTGTCGATAGCCCGTGGCCATTTGCAAAATGGGGCGTAGACATCGTCGGGCCTTTCATCGAAGGATCAGGGAAGAGACGATTTTTGATAGTAGCCACGGACTACTTCAGTAAATGGGTGGAGGCTAAGGCCTTGGCCAGGATCAGAGACGCGGATGTGTTCACTTTCATATTCCAGAACATCATTTGCAGATTTGGTATACCTGCGGAAATTGTATCTGATAACGGTAAGCAATTACAGGGAAAAAATGTAGACATGCTCTTCGACACCTTCAAAATAAGAAAGAACAAGTCCACCCCCTTATACCCTCAAAGAAACGGACAAGCGGAAGCTACCAACAAGACCCTCGCCCTTATACTCAAAAAACAATTAGACGAGCATAAGGGAAGATGGTGCGAACAACTGCACAATGTCTTATGGGCATACAGGACAACACGAAGATCCGCTACCGGGGAATCCCCGTTTCTTCTAACTTATGGAGCTGAAGCAGTCATACCTACGGAAATCCTCATGCCAACCACGAAGACCGAAGCTTGGGAGAAAAACCTCACAACAGATATGATGTTAGAAAGGTTGGACGACTTGGAAGGAAGAAGGGAAGTAGCATTGCAAAAGATGGAAAATTATCAACGAAGACTAGCAAGGGAGTACAACAAAAATGTAAAGCTACGGAATTTTGTAGAGGGACAGTATGTGTTGAGAACAATCCCACGGTATCAGCAAGAAAAGAAATGGGGAAAGTTAGCACCTACATGGGGAGGACCTTTTATGATCCACGACATTGCGGGTAACGGTTCCTACTACCTTCGTAATCTAAAAGGCGAGGTCCTCCGGCATCCTTGGAATGCTAAATGGCTCAAACCATACTTCCCATAGAAGCAACGCAGATTTGAATCTGCTTGGAGTGTACCAGAAGAAGAAGGGAGCCTGACCGCTCCACATGTTTCTATCTCTGGAAGAGGAATTGCAGACCTCAACTTATCAATCAAACAAGCTTTCAAATTATCAAGTCAGTGGAATCTACCTACAATATTGGGGAAAGTAGTTAATCTACAATCTCTCAGGGCTCCCCCATCAGTGTCCATAAGTGTAAGACCAGGGGGAAGGCACCCAGCAGAAAGATATACCCAACCAATCTTAAGGCAACGGGTCGATGGAATGGGTGCGTAAATATTTTAATCCCATATCCTAGAACGTTTCCCCGGCCCCCACCGTCTGGGAATCCTCTGGCCCAGGATTCGCCAGCGGGGTGACAGGTCTCAAGACGATCACGAAGGTACCTTCCTTCAGGATCGCACTCAAAAACACTTAAAAACTTTTGTTTTGATTTTTCACGAATACTTAAAATAAAAACAAAACGACATTGTAGGTATATCAAGAGAGGATTCATTTCATAAAGGGTGATTACAAGAAGTGCAAAGCCAAAGCCAAGGATACACAATCAAAAAATATTCCTTTTACAGGATCATCAGCAAAAAAATATCCTTGTTACATGATTACAAAAAGTATAATGATGCCGCGGATCCTACAAAACGCTGCGATCTCTATCTAAGTGGCGGCCCCATCGGCAGGATTATTCCGAAGACTTGATGGGACGCTCCCACCAGAAGAAGGGCCTGAGGAGCTGGGCAAGGCAGGAGGAACGGGACGACGAGGATAGTTCTTCACGAGACCATGTTCATTCCTTAGGCCAAGTTCTATCCTCTCCAGCATCTTGTTCGTCTCCTCAGCCAACTGACAACGAGCCCTGTGTTTAATAACTGTTGTCCGCTGTTGGGATTGGGATAATAACGAAGATAGCCGATTCACCTCTCCAGAAGCAGCACCAACGGCCTCCTCGCGGGTTGTTGCTAAGTTCTTGAAGTGATTGGTCTGTTCTTCCTGCTGCGCTAAGGACGATTGAGCCTTTTCAAGTTTTTCATTTGTGACGCGAAGGCGTCCCTCGAGCTCTGAAAAAGACAACACCACGGAGTTAGCGTAGAAAAAAGACAAGGTCACACTCGATGAAATGGGATTATACCTTCGACACAAGCCGAAGCCTCTTCATACTCATTAACAACCGCATCTCGCGCTTCATCAAGATGATCATATTCCGCGGATAATTTCTTATAGTCTAGTTGAAGGTTGGTGAGAGTAAATTGACAGGAATCTAATTCTACCTGCTTCATCGAGTCCATATGACGAAGGTGGTCGACCTCTTTATTTATCTCTGAGACCCCTTTGCTGAGTCTGTACATGCACACTTCGAGATTCCTCTCAGACTCAGCATGACGAGCTACGTCGGAACGAGACGCGGAAAGAGCATTGCTGAGAGCGTAGACTTCAGCACGAGCGTCATCTCTTTCTCTGACAAGACAGAGCATATTATCCTGGACCCCTGAAAGAGGAATGGATCGAGCCGTCTGTAATTCTTCTTCCAACCGCTGAATCCTAGATTCCAACAAGGAAGTGCGCTCACGGGCTTCTCGCAGACTATCACGGGTCCACAGCAGTGTGCCATTAAATAAAGCACGATCATGGTTGTACAGATTTTGCATGTCGACCATCTGAACATGCCGCGCGCGCCATACCTCAGCCCGAGCATCCCATTTCTTAGCTTCACTCTTAATTTCTCAACCAAATCTCTAATACGATATTTTTTCCGAACTCTTTCGTTTCGAAGCCATATCAGCTCGGGGACGCCACCCACTGGAGATAGGGTGGGGAGACTCAGACAGAACAACTAAGAGATAAAAGAATGACGACATACGGCGAGGGAAAAGAACCAAACCTGTGAAAGCGGAAACTTGGCTACGAGTTTGCTCTAACTCCGCGCGCACTGCAACAAGTTCTGACCGAAGATCAGCCTCTGCTTCACCCAGCTTTTCTTTTTCCTTGAGGCTTTTCTTCAGCTCTTCAATTTCCACCTCAGCCGCAGATAATTCCTTTTCTCGATGACGAAGCTTAGCCTCGAGCTTCAGAGATTTCGCTTTGAAGAACTGATACAGCACGTGGTTACAATGCTCGCTCCTCATCATCTACACATCAAGATAACATTATTTCACCGAAGCGTCTGATCGTCACGTAGAAGTGTGTACGAAAATTTACCTCAAGCACACGCTGCTGCGGAAAGCCATATTGATACCCGTCGGCGATGGCCATCATATCGGCAACGGAAGTAGGAGGCTCCGGCACGAGGGTAGCTTCGGGAACAGTCAACCTTTTTCCCCAGGCTTCAGACACCTGCGCCTTTGAAGACATCTCCATCATGCGACGGGTATACGCGGTGGATTCCTTTTCCCCAGCGACCACAGGAGCGGGATGAGAGACAAACAGAAGATTCTTTTCCTTAAACCAATCCATGATGGCGTCCTCACCCTCAGACGTCTGCGACTGGGGAAGACTATCGGCGGGCGCGTCAACGACAGATTTTCCCTTCTCTGACTCGACCCCCTCAGCATGCTCCTCCGCGTCTACATGCACAGCAGGCTCCTCCGCACCAACATCTTCTACAGTAGCATCCCCATTACCATCACCACCAAGAACATCCCAATCATCATTGGGGGAAAGTAAAGAGAAGTCCTCGGGAAAATCGAGGGCTTCGTCAAAAAACTCCCCCGTGGAATACATCCGATCAAAAGAAAATTCTTGAGAAGTGGGAAGGGTATCCGCGCCATCACCAGCAGGGACGGAAACATCCCCGATGACAACGTCATCAGCCATCACAACTTTGTTCCTTCCTTCATCACCAGCGTGACCAGCGAAGACCTCTTCTCCGACATTGATAGGGGAAGTACCAGTACGTTCCTCCCCATCTGTAATCTCGTCCTCAGCAAACTCTTCGTTCACTGGACTAGTAACTTCTTCTTGGGCCTCAACCTCGCCCATCACCGTAGTAGAAGACTGCTTCGGCCTAATCTTTTTCTTCTTCAATACCTGAAACCAACACCACAAAAAGAATTATTTTTCCCGTCTGAAAAAAAAAAAAGGCGCAGCTAGAATCTGCATACCTGAGCAGCTGCGATATTCTTCGGTGGGAGTATAGCACCGGAACCATCCTCCTCGTCTCCCTCTATGACGTCCAGGGCATAAGGAAAATTCATGCCCGCAAAGTTCAGACGCCAGGGGCAGAAATCTCCATAGCGAACAGGAGGAGATTCGCGCGGCTTACTATTCTCGGTAGGCCGCCAACCGCGGGGACCGGGAATCCAACCGTAAGCCCACGGACCAACTATCTCGATAACGGTGGCGTGCCACTCGTAATCATGATCGCGCTTGATCCTCTCTCGCGCGGGGAAGAGTTTCCGACGACTGGACGCCTCCGTGCCAGGAACATACTTCAGCTTGGCATCGCTGACCTCATTTAACAGACGAATCTCGCCTCGAGGAGCAGGGAGATTCCGAAGGCTGACACTCCACGGCTTGTGATTCCTACTATTGACGTAATCCCCAAAGGAGTTATTGAAATTCTCAGGCGTATACCATTCCTTCTCCATGGGATTGGGAACGTAACAAGTCATCGACGTTTCCCCCTTACTCCGTAGATAGCATTCCTTCAGGGCGCGGAGATAATTCCCTGATAGTTGGGATACGGAACGGCTATGAGTATTGGTGGAAGAACCCTCACGACTAGCCAGCACGTCGTAGTAGAAGGAATCACCGGATTTGTACAACGGCAGCATCAGACCAGCCTCGAATGCCCCAACCGTCGTTAACAAATGAAACTCATCGAATTCGTACTTGGAGATAAGCTCATACGTAATATCATCCTCAGGGGCATAGAAACGAACCCCGAAGGCTTGAAGCTCATGCTTTTCCTTGAATATTTCAAGATCTATGTGCTTAAAGGTTACTTTTTTCCTGCTAACAGAGACACTGCGTATCAAGGGAGCAGCCTCATCCTCCTCGGCAGGGCCGGATGAACTAACGAACGCTTCCGAAGCTTTTCTCTTCACGGGGGGATTCTTTGAAGATTCAACCCTAGGAGCTACGCTCTTCGTATTCTCCCCTTTAAAAGTTGGAGAAGACCGTAGATGATGCTCGGGCACTAACGAACGTAGAGGAGGAATGTCAAAAGCAACAGCGCGGGGCGGAGCCTGCGTACTCCTAGTATCATCACGAGGACGAGCCACTGAGCGATCAAAGACTCTTCGAGAACCAGACGGAATTATCGGGGGAATATCTTCCCTAGAGGACGAGGCTTTCGCTCCAGAAGAAACTCGACTCCGACGAACATCATCTTGAGACTCTCGACGCGGAGGAGATCTCGATAACCCAGAATCCGGAGTCTGATAAGTAGGCCGCGGACGGTCAGACATGGCTGCGGAAAGAATAAAATCAAGAACAAGTTACACACCAAAATCACCAAAATCAAAAAACACATCCATAGTAATACAACCACGATAACGTAGCAACCCTAAAAGTAGTATACATGCTCAATATTTCACCCTCGAAGTAATGGCTTCCTTAATTTAAGATGAAGAACATGGGCAAACTAGTATGCAAGCATCAGAAGAAGTTCTTCATCACAAACAAGGAACAACAGTAGCAGAAAATTCACAAGTCAACACAGCATAAAACGGTGGAAATAAAGAAAAGGAAAACTTACCGGCAAAAACAGCAGTAGAAGAAACAAACAGGAGAAGCGGGCGTGGTTAATGCTAAGGTGGAGAGAATTTAAGATCACAGGGGCAATGAAGACTGACAGAAAATTTAAGATCACAAGTGCAATGAAGACTGACAGAGAATTTAAGGTCACAGGTTCAATGAAGACAGACAGAAAATTTAAAGGAAGAATGAAAACTGAGAGAGTGTTTAGGAAGAATGAAATTAAATTTTCCTTCTATCCTTAAAATACCCGAAAGAAAGAGAAGGAAATTAAGGGAGGAATGGGAAAACGTGCCCGTTACATAAGCAGTTAATGCACGAATAAAAGACGTGCCCAAGTATCTAGGAGAAGTTATTATGAGTGAGAAGAATATGCGACGATAGTTTTTCTTCAAGGCACCCATTAGTCATTCAAGCCCGAAGAAAAGGGGCAAATTGTGTACACATATATCTCACTATCAGACACGTGTATATAAAGAGGCACGTGGAAAGCATGCAGGCCAAAAACATCGAAACATGATGGGTCACGAAACACCAAATAAACCCCGAGGAGTTACTTTATCTCATCCCCAAAAGAGAAGCCAAGATCAACGGTGGAGAGAAAGTTAGCTGACACGGACTGACAGGGGCAGAAGACACTTGTCTGACACGAGCAGACCCCTCAACTACCCACATTAAACACTCCGAGCAGTGTACGTGTCGACCAACCTGTGGAACGAGCGAGGATGCCTCTGCGGGATCAAGGGGGAAACGCAGACCTCCGCGCGATGGACGCAAGGGCACAAGAAGATAAGGTTCCAACGGTCTTCAGAGATGGGACCCACGTTCTAACCTTATAAATACCCAATCTCCACCAAGAGGAAAGGGGATCGAAAAAACATCAAGAAGGGAAGGGGAGAGAGAGAGAGAAATAGCAAAGGTAGGTTAATCCCTGAGAGGGGAGAAATATGTAAACCCCCAAAAATCATTCAACTGTTCGTGTAACCGTGAAGAACATAGTAGAACAACAAATCCCGTGGATGTAGGCCTTAGTGCTGAACCACGTAAATCTTGGTCTTATTTACATTTCAGCACTTTACATTCATTTAGCTCCGCACGTGTTTGCTTATGTGTTTTGTTTTCCTTAATACTTATATCCCATGCACAAACGCCACGCCTGGAGTGGTTGGAGGAGGCCATGATAAACCCGAAGGTTTTGAGCCAATGAATCAACACCAGGGTACCATCATCATAATCTCCTTAGATGTTAAAGATTGATTGTGAGTGTTCAGACACGCACGTGGTTCGTGTGCTCACAAATGTTTTGTATTACATGTATGTAAACAATTTTTAAGATTAGTCTTTTTAATGCATTTTTTTTTACTTAGCATAGTTTCAGAAACTTGGATTGTTGATCGATTCTGATGATCAACATATGTTTATGGTGATCAGTAATATGTTTATTGAGATTCTTTCCCAATAATAAATAGGGTTTTCTGGTTCATCTTGAATGATACATTTAGGTGCAGAAAACTGTCAAAACTAAAGCCGGCGACAACTTTTTTTTATATCTGAAAATTATTTTGCAACGGATATGAGGGTAGCAAAATCATCCGTTGCACAAATTACCTACAGTAAGCAACGGATAAAACGTCGACAAAAAATCGAAGTGGGACCCACAAAAAGTGTTTTTTAATGATAATAAGCATTACATAAATTAATATATATGTTGCACAAATTGGAAAAATAAAACGTTGCACCACTAATTGAGCAACGGGATACTTTGCTCAATATAATTTGCGCAACGGATGATATGCGTTGCACACAAATGCGCAACTGTTTTACGAACACTTATTACTGTTGCAGAATTTCATATCAACGTTTATAAACGTCACAAAAAGGTTGTTTTTGGTGTAGTGATAAGTAGACTAGAAATCAAGTATATAGTTTTGATCAACTAAACTTCATAAATAAGTTTGAGATAGCAACGCTTGCGAGTTCGACCGAGCAGTGCTCTACCGCAGGAGGATCCTATGAAGTCACCAACGGTTCCAAATGGCGGCCTTTAGTACCAGACTTGAAACCATGTTCCTTGGCTACTACTTCATCAAGCTTGACCCGACCAGACGCGTGTAATACTTTGAGATCATCATAAGACAAATCGGGAGGAGGAGTTGGATCACGTAAAATAAAATTTAAGGCTCGGCGACGAATGAGATGTTGGTATTCATGAGTCGTCTAGGTAACTTCCAAAGGGCGCTCAAGAATGGGCTGCTGAAAATAAAAGCTAATCCCGCGATCGCTCAGGAGGGTCGGACCCTTGAAGATAAAACGATCAAAGCTAGCAAAAATCTTCGCGATGTCGGAACCACTCCAGGGCGGGAAGCTAGAAGGAACCCCTTGATCAAACCCCACTGGCCGAGATGTAAGGTCAGGATTATAGGACATCGCCATGAACTTACCAGCATGAAAACCAGGAAGATAACCGGGCAGCACTGCCATCACTGAATCAAAATACGACTCTGATAAAACTTGCGACGAATCCAAATCTGAACCTCCCAGCGTCGACTTGAAATCGTAATGCGCCGGACCAGAACGACCATCATGATAAGGGAAAGGTTTGAAGTTCTTGGTTATATCCATAAGTTTTGCTATATCACCCTTAGTCACTTTTCCTTTACCATGCCAAAGAGACATCCTCGGGTAACCATAGGTAGCAACAGTCTTACTGACGGTACTATCATCTTGCTGAATTTCTTCTTCATGATGAACCGCTAAAACATGAGGATTGAGAGCGTATTCAGGAAGATGCTCCCAAGAGCACGCCTGCATGAAAGAAGCGGGTATAAAAGTCTCGACCTTATGAACCGCGTTAACCCTACGAACGTCATGGCAAAGAAAATCCAACTGAAGGTATAAGCCACCCAAAAACATTAGAGAAAGAGGAAAAGAGACACCATGGGACATCAACACGACCATCGGCATGAGCTCGCTCTTAATAGTGTCCTGGGAATGTACTCGAACACATCATGACAAAGCCAGAATAAGATGAAGGCCACCAGTTCGGCGCGAGGGTTCTCCTCATTCCTAAGATGAGGCATAGCCTTCTTGTTAACCAACCGCGGTGCCCAATATTTGATCCAAAGAGGGAAGGAGGCGCGTTGATTGCGTTTAACAACGAATTCAGTACTAGTCCTTGTGGTAGGAGTTGCTGAGTCGTGAAGTGATTCATGAGCGCGGATCGAACTGGAAAGTAAACGTTCTCCTACCGGGCGCGGTGAAGGAGTTTTTTCATCCTCAGTCGCCTTGGATTTGCCTTTGGCAGCGGACGTCGGTTTCCCCTTTTGACTAGCACTTGCAGACTTTTCCTTCTTTTCTCGCTTCACCGGTAATTGATCCTTCCTTACTTGCTTATTGCGTAAATCATCCTTGTAGTCTAGCAGATAAGCCCATAACTCATTTTCCTCATCATTTAAAGCTTCGAAAATAGATACCTCATCATAGAAGTGAGTACCATGAATAGGCAGTCCTGTAAGAGCAACTACGTCCTCCAGGACTATAATAGCTTCCCCTCATGCGAAGAAGAGGGTATGGACAGGGGACGCCCAACGAAAAAAGAGCCGCTTCACATCACGCCTACATCTACCTACCTCCCATTTAAGAGATAAATTTATGGCCTCCTCGATACCCGTCGAACGAAGGGCAGCTACATGGACGGGGTTGGAGAGGATATAAGATACCCAATACGACCATATAGCCGGTGTTGCAAAACGAATCTCAATAGTAGGGAGGTCGTAAACCACGATGAATATCTATACGCGGGGCTTTCTTGAGCGAAAAAGTATCTGGAGCATTCGATTCAGGGTACATGTGTCATCCGGGCGCGGAAGGATAAGGTAATACAGAAGGGTTAAGAAGACACGTAATAAGGACATCATCTATAGGAGGAACGCGCTGACCATCATGGAGACTTCTCAACTTTAGCGCGCGCTTCAAATCAGGATTATGTGTGATCTACGTGATCTTGTAATCCTTTCCATCTGCTGGTGGGGTTAATTGCAACACTTCTTGGCCCACATGTTCGATTTCTTCTGATTCGGCACCCATCTCTTCCTCGGATTCCTCCTCCTCGGATGAGTTGCTACTAGCGGAACTACTTGACATGGTGCGTGTATGATATGCTCAGAATGACACGAAAGAAAGGGACATGAAAAAAAACAAAGGAGGAAAGAATGATCCAGTAAGCCTATATATAGGTTATCCCGAGATAAGGATATGGCAGTTACAAAAATGAAATAACTGAAAGGAACTGTAAAGGTTTCTGACACATCTCGGAAAACTAACCGCCACCAAAGAACGTGGGACTGATAAAGGAAACTTCCTCTCTTACCTCCAAGGGGGTATGCACGAGAGAACTGATTGACTATCGGGTTAGTTGACAATTAACCAATAGTCAGGGGACTAATATTGATACATGAAAATAAATACCCCTTAGTATGGATAGGAAACTCCTAAAGGGAGGACAAACTCATCATGAGACATAGGGGACTTGGGGACCGAAGCCCAAGTCCATTAAGACATGTCCATGAAGTGAAAAGGATAACAAAGGGATTTATGGAGAAGTTGAAGGCTACATTAGGAGGAATGGCAATAGTTGTAAATAAGGAAGCTTCCATGACATGTGGCATGATGTCATGGAAATAAGGGTTTTGGGAAAAGCATATATAAGGAAGGACATAGTACAATGGAAATCAAGTTCTCTTTCATTTTACTCTAGGAAAAGATGTTGTCATTGTTGTGACTAGGACGTGTAGGACCAAATCAGTATTCACCCCTCAACAACCCCCAAGTATTTTTCCAGGAACAAAACCCTTTCCGTACCTAAAAAATTCTCAATGGCTCTTCCCCTAGAATAAGTACCACAACCATATAGAATTTACTCTTTTATCTAATATAATGTAAAAGACTTTGCAGACTATGCCAATTACTCTTGTAGAAAACAAGAATATCATCGACAAAAAGCAATTGTGTTGGAACAATACATTTCTACTTATACCATATGATTCATCTTTTTGGAACCAAAAAGTTTGGAGAGGTTACAGCTAAGCACATCCTCAATTAACGCAAAAATCAAAGTTGGCAGGGGGTCACCTTGACGCAAACCCCTTGAAATACCAAAGGAACCTTCATGACTGCCATTAACTAATACCGAGATTCTTGCAGAATGTAAAATATTCATAATCCATCTATACCAAACTTCCGAGAAACCATATATACGAAAAACCTCCGCCACAAATTCCCAACTAACTGTATCAAAGGCTTAAGTGAGATATAGTTTGAGTCCAACATTGTTATGTTTCCTATCAACCCCTATCTCATTGATCATTTCATTTTTCAGGAGTCAAATCAATATTATCATGTATATTACGCCATTTCATGATGGACACCTTCTCTTCAGACACCATCCCATCCAACACCTTACCAAGTCTTATTGCCAAAATCTTGGTGAAAATTTTGGAGAAGAAGTTGCTAAGGCCAATTGGCCTAACATCTTTAATAGCATCAGAAGCACTATTATAAGGTATCAACACAAAAAAATTATAGTTAATACTTTTATGAATTTTCTTCTTATCCCAACAATTCTTGATTACTAGAGCGATACAGAACTTACTTCTCGCGTTAGTACGGTCTTGTTATATTGAAAGGATAGAAAACAACAACTCTCTAAACAAGGCACGTACTGGTTAATAAAACTATATTAATAAACCCGCAAGCAGTATTGACCCATGTGTGCATGCAAATTCAAATAGAAAACAGTTAAACATAAAGCCCGAGCATCTTTTATTAGATGTATATACTCTAGGTCTTGTTGAATTAGGCATTCACAAACCATATAACCTTACATACATAGATTTTTAAGGCTTATATTATATTATATATATATATATATATATATATAATTTTAAATTAAGGCCTACGTTAGGGGTTGTTATACTTGGACTAACTCTCAAAATCCACCTACTATGGTTAGGTTGGATGGATTTGTCTAATCTGCAAAGTGGGAATAACATCATATCTTTTTAGTTTAAAATAGGCTTAAGAGGCCTATCTCAGATCATGCAGCAATTCTTTTGAATTGTAATGCAGGTACCTCATTTAAACCTCCTCTTAGGTTTGAAAGTCAAATCCATATGTCTTAGTTCAGATGAGAATATGGTAGGAAAATCTTACTTTCTATGGTAGTCCAAGATATATTTTTGCAAAAAACCTTCAAGGTTTGAAATTCTTTATAAAGAAATGACGTAGAGAGACTTATGGGTCTCTACAATCTGAAGTAAACAAGCTAGGAAATCTCATTGATGTGTATGAAAGTTTGGAAGAAATGAATAATTTGAATGAAGAAGATTATGCAGCTAGAGAGACAGCAAGAGTAAACCACAAGAAGTCTTCTCTGAATTTGGCTAGGAAGTGATTCTCAAGGTCAAAGGGACAATGGCTTGTTGATGGGGAAAGGAACTCAAAATTCCTTTATCAAAATGCCAGCTACAATATCAAGGTAAACTAAATTAATTTTCTTTTAATCAATGATACAATGTCTCATGACAAGAACTTGATTAATGAAGAGGCCAAGAATTTTTATGTGAATCTGTTCATTGAAGTAGTAAACTCAAGGCCTACTTTTGATGATATTGAGATACCAAGTTTAAGTGTGGAACATAGAATAATGCTGGAGAAACCTTTACTGGAGGACGAAGTTAAACATGTGATATGGAATTTTGAAACCAACAAATCACCAGGACCTGATGGATTTAGGAAGTTTGGGATACCATTAAACAATATTTGATGGCAGTCATGGGAGAATTCAGCACATAGAAAGATTGGACTGGAGATTAAACTGCACCAATATAATTCTAATTCCAAAATACGAAGGAGCAACTAGTATGCATAACTTTAGACCCATCAGCCTTATTGCTGGTGTTTATCAAATTATTTCTAAGTTGTTAGCGGAGAGATTGAAGATAGTGCTGCCTTCTATCATATCAGAATTTCAAGGGGCTTTTGTGGATAATTGCCAGATAAATGATGGAATACTCATTGCTTTTGAATTGGCGGATGTTAGGGAAAGAGACAATGCTCCTGGTTTGGTGGTGAAGGTAGATTTAGAGAAAGCCTTTGATAAAATCAGTTGGTGTTGTTTGGACTACACACTAACTAGGTTTGGTTTTGCCAGTGTGTGGAAGAATTGGATAAAATGGTGTTTGAAAACAACAGATTTTCAATGGTTGTTAATGTACTGCTTCTTCTTTATTCAGAAGTCATAAGGGTATTAAGAAAGGGAATCCAATTTCACCATTATTCATAATAATTGTGGAGGTGCTATCTGTAATGATAAAGAAAGCTGCAAACATGAATCTTATTTCTGGATTTAAGCCAGTTGATGATGCTTATGCCATAAATCATCTACAATTTGCAGATGACTTCATTGTATTTTGGATGATAAGATGGAGGAGGTTCAGAATTTGAAGAGCATATTATTGAGTTTTGAGCTGGTTTCTGGCTTGAAGGTCAATTTCAGGAAAAGTACACTTGTAGCAGTAGATAATATTGTTAATGTTGCTCCAAGTGCTATAATTTTTGGATGCCCTTTAGATTCTTTTCCTATGAAATACTTAGGTATTCCTTTGGGCAGCAAATATAAATCTGTAGGAGTGTGAGATGTTATTATACAGAGATTTCGGCAGAAGCTAAGTGTTTGGAAAAGATGATATCTTTCTAAAGAAGGAAGACTAATGATGATAAAGAGTGTGTTATGTAGCTTACCAGTGTATTACCTATCATTGTTTCAGCTTCCTGCTTCTGTGGAGAAACAACTTGAGAAGACCATGAGATAATTCTTATGGGGGTCTTCAAAGCAGAAGCCAAAGAAGAGTTGGGTGGGTGGAATACAGTGAATCTGCCAAAAGAAAGATGAGGTGCATGTATTAAAAAACTAAGGATTATGAACAAAGCATCGCATGCTAAGTGGGTATGGAGGTATGGTAACGAAGAAAAAACATTATGGAGGAAAGTGGTCCATCATAAATTTTGTGGTAATCAAAAATATTTTTTACTAAACCAAACAAACAACTCAGTTGGTAAGAGTCTTTGGACTGGTATCTTGAAGAGTAGTTCTGTTGTGGAGTTAAACTCTGCAATACAGGTCAACAGTGGTGATAGATTCTTATTCTGGAAAGATAAATGGGTTAATGGACGTTCTTTGAAGTCTTTATTTCCTTCACTTTATAAAATCAGTAGGAAGAAGGATGCTACAATTCAGGATTTGTTGGCCATTTCTTGTACAAATAGTTGGAATTTGGATTTTTGCAGGAATCTGAAAGAGTCTGAGGTGGAGGATGTAGCTCATCTGCTGAACTTACTGCCAACTATTAATAGTGACAATGGAGCTGATCAAAGAGTATGGATGCATGTAATCATGGTTTTTCAGTGGCTGAGCGTTATAAAGCACTTGAAGATGAGGGTTTTATTAATTATGTTCCCATATAAATTTGTGTGGAATCCAAAAATACCACAAAATGTTATCTTTTGCATATGGACATTGTGTTACAATGCAGCTAAAACCTTAGGCTCTTACAAGAATTCATTTGTGGTTAATGGGTGTTTGCTTTGCAAAAAGGCAGTTGAATCAAATCAACATATGTTCCTGCGCTGTGAAACTATAAGGTCAGTGTGGCATTATTTTTTGAATTATTACAACCTGCAATGGGTGTTTCAATATTGTGTTAGAAATACTGTTTGGGAATGGAGGAGGAAAAAATGTGTTGTGAAGACTATTAGGAAAATAATATGGGATATTTATCCTTTTGCAATTTGCTGGGCCGTTTGGATTGAAAGGAATATATGATAGACTGTTCAACGGAAGATACAAGCCTTTAGACTCAATCATCAACAGTGTCAAGGTTTTCATTTACAACTGGTGCATGAGTACTGACATTTTTCAGGATTACTCTTTAAATACATTTTTGCATAATTGAGATGTTGTAATGAGATAGTTTTTCTTTCTTTTCTGGGAGCTCTACTATCATTGAGCTTTGTTTGTTTCTCATTTTATTTCAGTTTCCCACTCTCTTGGTGGTAGACTAATTTTTCAATATATTTGCCCTTTCTGAGTAAAAAAAATGGATGATCAAATAATGAACCATCTAAAAAGGCTTTTCAACTAATTTAACATTCCTCAACTAATAAGTTTGTCCAAAAGAAGCCTCACCATCAGGAACATCGTTCATTACTTGTTCGTGGCCTTTTGGGTAATATATCATATTTTGTGGATGAGGAATCCAAGATGGCGGATGAATTTCTTCTCTTCAACATCTTCATGGTCAATTGGGTCTCTAATAACTTCATTCATTGATCTGTCAGAATCATGTTCCAAAAAGAACGAGCAATTTGCTTAGTTTTCCTACAAGAAACACCCCAGTCCATTATACAAAACTTAGTCTGAAATTTGACGCTTATTAAATAAAATTGAGATTAAGTTTTAAAATCTGAAGTAACTGCTGAAATACGATGCGATGTTACATGTAATTACTGGAAGAGAAACAATTTTGCTTTCCGAGACCCTAACCTCAACATTCACCAAAATGGATGAGAAAGAAAAAGTACAATAAAAGGTGAATGTTCGTCTCGTGAATAAGAAAAGACGAGTGAATGTTGATGATATGTAATGTATTATGGTAAGAGTAAGGGCAATTCCTGTGGAATGAACAAATCCATGATTTGTTCATTTTTCTCCCACTATAGACTCAACAAACATGAAAAACGAGTGAACAAACCAACAAATGTATTGGTTTGTTGAGTGTGGATGAAGAAGAGACGCGCGTTTTATTTAGAACCGCGCGTGCCAACAAAATCCGCGGGAGGATTTTCTTCATCCGCCAGCGGGTCTTCCAAAACCGCTCACTGCAAATTTGGTTTCCTAAAAATTATTTTACTATATTCTTTATCTCACTTTATCCTATTTTATCTCACTTTATCCTATTTCATCTTACCTAAATCCAATATTTTGAACTTTAACTCTATCCTACAAAAGATTTTATATTAAAAAACAAATAAAAGTGGGACCCTAAGAAAATCAGATTCTTCATTTTGCTCTGATTTTTAATAGTGGAAAATCATGTTTGTTCATTCACGTGGCTTGCCAGAAAAATATGTTTGGTTATTATCATAGGAACTGCCCCAAGTAGCGCCCAGTTAGAGCCTTTTATAACCTGGATAACTTAGCAAGTTCCAATCAGTTTTTTCCGTTTGAAGTGACTCTACATTAAAGAACGTGATTCTCCAGTACTGAAGTTACACGCTGTAGAAAAACTAGGCTTTCTATTTTCATGTACATTTTGTCCTGATCCTGCCACTTTTGCTGCACATAACCGATAGTTTCATTCTACATATCTAGCAATTATAAGAATACATGTGTTTTATGTAAAGAAAGGTGTAGTGAAGTTTACAAGTCTATTTTGACTGAAGGTACATTATGGCTTTCTTTTAAGGCTATAACTTTTCAAAGTGATAGAAACAATTCATTATCTGTCAGAAACCTGAACAAAGCATATCCGTTCTTACACGGTTTCACATGAAGTATAAAATCGATGCTTGTAATGTAATCATTTGTTCTCAAATTGCAGTCTTTTAATACGGTTCGGCAAAGGCCCCTTATTCTACTTAAGAATTCTGGCTTGATTGGAGTATACCCAGAATAATTGGGGTATACCCAGATTTATATGGACATAGTGCCCTTAATAAGGGGAGGCCAAATATGGGTGATTTTACTTTATTACCCTTGAAGTAATTAACCATATTACTTAATCAGATAACTCTAAAATTAAAAACCTAAAAAAACTATTAATCTTCTCTTCTTCTTCATCTACATCTTCCATCAAACTCAGAAGAAAAAAAATCTCTGCAAATCGAAAAATTTGATTTTCCTGAAAAATGGTTGATTCCGAACGATCAAGTAGCAACACAGATTCAACAGGACGTATCAGAGAAAAAAGGTAAGGGAAAAGTTGGAACTAGTAAACCCGAAAATCCAATCCCTGAGAATGTTAAAAAGAACCCTCCACCGGTGAAAAGAAGATTGTAAGTGATTTCTAAACTTAACCCATTATTGTTTTTTTGTTTTTTGATTGTTATATTAGGTTAGAAATCGAAAATGATGATTTTCAAGGTATTTAGTCGGCAAGGTTTTTTGAAAAATAGAATGTCGGTCTTAGGATTTTAATTACAGTCGGCGGGGTCGTAACATGAAGATCATGCTGGCTTTTCATAACAGCCATGGCGACTGTGAAACATAACCAGGGCCGGCAAGGTATTCAATAACCAACCCTGCGACTTTTCTTAAGTCAGCGTTTTCTTAGACTTGTACCGTTCCGGCTTTATGTCACAGAAACTTGATTTCCCTGAGTCAATAGCTGGCATCTTTCTTTAATACGACTCTACCGGCTGTGTTTTAGTCGGCTTGGTAGATGATTACGACCCCGCTGTGTTTTAGTCGGCTTGGTAGATGATTACGACCCCGCCGACTAAGTATTAGTCGGCAATATTTAGATTATCGACCATGCCGACTGGTGACTAGAACCATGTTTCAATGTGTAGAATTTTCATATATTTTATTTGTGTATTGTTTAGGTTCCAGAGGAAAACCTAGAAGATATCCCTTGTCTTGTTAGCAATGCAGCAGAGCTATTGGAATTTATTGACAAGATTTATCCTACTTTAGAAAATCCTAAAGATGAAACTGAAAAGAATTGCCCTGTAAAAAAGTTACTTCTGATGGGTAAGAAAGAAGCTGAAGAATTTTTAAGGTTTATGGAGAGTCCTAGAAATCCCCTCAACTATCAAGAATGCACATTATCAGAGGAGGAAGAAGAGGAGCTTGATCCAAGAACTTTTTTCAAGGCATCTGACTTTTCTGGAGAGAACCCCTGTTACAATGAGGCTGGTGACTACATAGGTCCAGTGAAGGGAAAAGCAAAAGATGATGCTGGTGAAAAAGCTAGTGATATGGAGGAAGATAACAACAATGAGAATGATCTATGAAATTCTTAAACTTTATCATGTTTCACTTGGTTTAGAAACTTAGATTGTGGTTTGAACTCTTTCATTATGTTTTGAACTCTTAGATTGTGGTTTTAGACTTGTTAAACATATGTTAATTTTCAGTTTCAGTTACTTTAGAACTTATTCTTTTTTTTTTTGTGCAGTTTTAGACAATATTAGAGTTTTATTAAGTCGGCATGGTTCGTACGATCGACCTTGCCGACCATCCCAGGATATATGCTATAGTGCTGTTAGGGATAGGTAGTCGGCATGGTTTGAAATGCTCGACCTTGCCGACTTAAATGTTAGTAGTATAAAAATATTACCTTTTAGGTACAAAGTACAACCCAATGAGCTCAACGGCTAGAAATTTCAAAATCAAGACATTAAGTGTGTTGTTATTATAAAAGCATTCTCAACTTCATTTCCAACTTTGCATAAATAATGGAAGTTTCAAGTGCAACACAACCAAATATTTGTAGTCTTTGTACACTAAGTGGTCATTTTGTAAATGATTGTCCCTTTGAAGGAAACAAATGCACTATTGATGGTTGTAAGGGATTCTTATTTCTCATGAAAGCTGGAATAGGAGATGTCTACCAGCCGTATGCTTCAAAATGCACCTGTTGTGGGTTTTTCTATTGGATAGATGAGCGCCTATCTCCGTATGAAGATGAAGTTGCTAAAATCAACCTTCTACCATGCACAAATCCATGTTGCGACGATAAGATGAAGCTAATTACCTCTCCTAAAAAATTGTGTACCGGAAAAAGATACTATCTATGTCCCAAATGTGTTAGGGTTAAGTTTTTAACGTTTGTATGCTCTAATTAAGGTTTGTATGCTCTAATTAAGTTTTTAAGGTTTTTAAGTTTTTAACAATCATTGTATTAGAATTTAGTCGACACTATACAAAATTCAAAGCATGTCGGTGGCTTAACAGTCGGCACTTAACATATTATTAACCTTGCCAAGGAAAGTATAATCGCCAGGGTTGTCCTCATAAACCCTGCCGACTACAATGTTGTGAAGAACATCCAGTAACAACATTTTTTGTCTGTTTTGGTCGGCAAGGTTGTCCTCATAAACCATGCCGACCACCAATTAGTCGGCACTGTATGAGGGCAATTACCTTGCCGACTGTTCCAGGCCTTTTTTCTTTTGTTGTCTTGCATGTACAGTTGGAAACCTGACGAAATCAAAACCTGCCGACCATGGGACAGTCGGCCAGGTCGTGTGATAAATACAATGCCGACCAAAGGAGTTGACACCAAAAAAACCACATCCATTCATTCATTTGTAGTACTCCAAAGTACATTACACAAAACATGAATGCGATTACAAAAGTACTCCAAAAAGATTTCTTATTTCCTAATCATAATCACTCATCACTCGAATCTATTGGAGGGAGTTCATTCAAATCTATTGAACCTCCTTTAGTCAAATCTATGGGACATTCCTTAGACTCATATTAAGCATTCCAAAGGTGCATGTTGTCCTCATAAAGTTTCATCAATTCCCTGCTCTCGTTGAATATGAACTTTTCCCAAAAACTAAACCTACAAAGAGGAGGTAATGGACATTCCTTGTTGAGTTGTAGACCAATAAAATGATTATTATCCACCAATGCGATAAAAATTCTTCTATGTTTGAGCTGCTCCACACAAACCGCATGTTTCGATGCAAATTCTACACTTAGTCCGTTACTAATAAAATGTACCACGCATGACCACGTATCCGCGAATAGATGGCCGCACTCCGGCATTCTCAACCAATGCTCCCATTTGATTGGTGCATTTCCCTCCAGGCCTTTAACACTAGTAAGCAATTCTTTAAAAGTCGTTTCTTTGTTCTTCATGGAACCTTCTAGCATCATTGAGATATAAAACTCCTTGTCTTTTTCTAGTCGAGCGGCCATCTTCTTTCTTATGTATTGAAATTGGGTGAGATTCTCCTCAACCGCTCCACTTAGGTGTCCTAATTGTTGGGAGGCAGCGTGAAACCCACAATTTCCATCATTTGGGACGTCGTCGGTACCAATAACGAACTCTTGAATAATTTGAGGGAGTTGTACGCGATACTATTCCAATACCAGTTTTACTACCTTCCTCGGACGACCTCTTTTCTTCACAACATATCCTTCACTTTCTTGACTCTCTATAGGTGTAATCTTTGGCTCCATGTGTTTTTCTATTGGTGTAGTTGTATCCTTCCTTGGCCGACCCCTTTTCTTTCCAAAAAATTACACACTTGCTTGACTCTCAAGAAGTGGAGTGTTATTTGGATTCAAGGTTGACACCGTTGGTGTAGTTGTTTCTTTCCTCGGACGACCTCTTTTCTTTTTAGCCGGCTCTTCTTTGTATTGCGCCTCGGTATAATCATGTCCGCATGGATCGCATTTTGTACTCAAATACTCTTTAATTTGTTTCCTTTCTTCCTCCCTTGTCTTTGTGGCAGGTGGTATACCCGTTGGATCTTGTTTCTCCGGTTCTTGAAGTTCTTCCAAAAAAGGGTAAACAATCTGCATCAACTTGTGCTTCATAGTTTGTTTGTCCAACCTATTCAACTTGGGGTACTTGTCGAGGATTATTCTCCCAAGTTCCATGTCACCAAACTCTTCACCGGGATCTTCTTTTGGAGCCGGTGTGAAAGATAGTTGCTTGCAATAAGGATCAATATCTTCAATCGGAATGAGAGTTTTATACCTACCAAGCAATATGACGACATGGAAGTCCGATAGCTTTCATTATCCTACACTTACAAGGAGTGCTCGGCTTGTCATACTTTTGATACAACTTGAGATGTTTCATCATAAAACGTATTTCCCAATGCGAGACGTTGCAATGTATACCAACAAGCAATTAATTATCCTCCTTAAACTCCTTCAACTTCCGGTAGCTACTTTCTTGGAATTGCTTTTTTATCTTGTTGATATCATTATTAGTGTACTCATGGATAACATGTTGCACCGTCACAATCCCATTTTGACTTGTGAAAAGTAGACATTTTAGTCTCCCATGAGCTTTCTCTACCAAACTTGTGGATTCAAGTTTGAAATGTTTATAGTCGTAAGTAAAAGCATACACAAACCTCTCTTTGTGTGGCCTCAACCATTGTCTCTTGCAAAATTCCTCTACTTTGGGGTAATTAGTCCCCCAATCATCCTCGAACTCCTTCAAGTTTATCTCATATCTTGCCACACTCATCGACCAAACCAACTTATCCCACGCTTTCATGAATAACCCAAACTTGAACTCACCTTCTTTCCATTCTTCCTCTTCTTTCTTCTTCTCTCCCTCTCTCTCCTCTTTAGTTAGTTTACTAAGACGTTCATCTTCCTCCTTTTCACGTTTAGTGCCTTTCTTTGCCTTTGGCTTTTGGATATGATTCCTGCAATTCTTTCTAAGATTGCATTGTATATGCCAAGTGCAAAGCAAATTTTGTGCATTGGGAAAAACTATCCTCACGGCGTTCATTATTGCTTGCTCATTTTCGGTCACTATAAACCCGGGAATCTCGTCTTCGTGGTAAAGAAGCTTCAAAGTTTCCAATGCCCAAATATAGCTATCATCCTTCTCACGATCCATAAAACTCCATGCCACCGTGAACGATTGCTTATCCGAGGTTTGTCCTACAATGTTCAACAAAGGCATGTTGTACCTATTCCTCTTATAAGTACAATCCATGAACAAATATTGGTAAAAGCACCGCGCCAATTGAATCATATCGGTATGCGCAAGAAAAATACGATCCACCTTCCCCTATGATGACTCATGGTGTCTCATCGCTGACCATTGTGATTCTTCCATTACCTTTCTTCCATCCCATTCAATTCTTTTGATAGTTGCCTTGGCCGCATAACCATTTCAAACCTTTCTCTTGTGACTTCGTCTTGTACACCCTAGTCGTATTATTATCATAAACATATCCCTTTCTCTTGTGACTTGCGTCCTGCGACCCACTACACTCACATACCATTTCAAACCGCGTATCTCTTTGTTGGGTTTTTTTCACTAGAATGCACATCTTTTGTTTTGCTTTCTCAACGATCCACTTGACAGTGTCGTCTTTTTCCTTCCGTTCCAAATCATTAGCATAATGTGCGGAAGTATTAGGACCCCTAACATTGTGAGCTTGAGGCTGATCCGTCATCGGTACCAATGCAATCTACAAAACATCACAAGTTAGTTGATATGTACTACAAAAGTCGGCAGGGTCGATATCTAAAACAACACCGACTAAAGAACAGCCGGAATGATAGAAAAATAAAACAGTGTCGACCAATATATAGTCGGCAGGGTCTACGTATCCACTACAATGCCGGCTTAAACATTTTCAAATCACGTCTCCTGTGTTGCAAAAATTCTTATAGTCGGCAGGGTTCATATTTTCGACCTTCCCGATTAAACACTACTCATGAAATATCGGGGCATTATTTAAATGAAGACCACGCCGGCTCTTACAGTCGGCAGGGTCGATAATCGTCGATCTTGCCGATACTGGGCAGCAAAAGTGAAAAAAACAACCAAAATTGATCATTTGCATGGAGAAATCACAATCTTCACCACGTAAGTTGTCTACCTGATTACATGCAGCTCCATTCTCTTCTTCTGGGTCATTAGATTCTACGTTTGGCTCAAGACATTAATCACTTCCATACCCATCTTGAGTTTGAGGAAAATAAAAGTGAGGATCATGCATATAATCCATTTGATCATGATTTGGTAGATCATCATACAAGTACTCATCTATAGGAGGAAAGTTAGAAGACTCTCCCACTTCAAAATCAGGATTAAAATCACTCATCTCACTCATATCACAAATTT